>NC_066567.1:7022484-7044984 GCF_024679095.1 Eriocheir sinensis | reverse complement strand
GTGTGTGTGTGTGTGTGTGTGTGTGTGTGTGTTTGTTTGTTTGTTTCTTTTTGTTTCGAATCGATTAAAGAAACAACTGACTTATTCTCTTATGCTTGTTTATGTGTTTGTTTGTGTGTGTGTGTGTGTGTGTGTGTGTGTGTGTGTGTGTGTGTGTGTGTGTGTGTGTGTGTGTGTATTTATTTGTGCTTTCTTTGCCCTTTTTCTTCTCTCGTTTTTGTTCTATTCCAATGCGTCAAGAAAGTGGGAAGCCAATAACGTGAAGGCTGTGTATGTGTGTGTGTATGTGTGTGTGTGTGTGTGTGTGTGTGTGTGTGTGTGTGTGTGTGTGTGTGTGTGTGTGTGTTGCTGACAAAAAAACATCGTAGTGCGTAAAGAACCTAAGATGGGAAACAAAACATTATACTCTGGGTTTTATTTATCCATCATTATTTCATCACCATCACCATCATCATCGTCATCATCAGCCGCAGCAACACCGCTTATGATAGTGAAAAGTGTACTGTTACCTCCTAAGACTTATTCCTCGGTGGTGGTGGTGGTGGTGGCGGTGCTGATGGTGATGGTGATGATGGTTAAGCGAGATAGACAACACAAGTACTATCTCCACCATCACCACCTTCATTATCACTATCACCTCCACTACCATTATCACCATCTTCATCACCATAACAACAACAATAGCGAAAATAACAGCTTTGCCTCCTACCATTCCTACTCTATTACTTCCTCGTCCTCCTCCCCCTCCCCCTCCTCCTCCTCCTCCTCCACCTCCAAATCGACCCCCAGTTGGCTATAGGACAACATTGGGCTACTAACGAAAATGGGTCATGTGCCAACTGCCTCTCCCTCCTTCACAACCACCACCATCATCTTCACTATCATCTACACTACTACTACTACTACTATTTCTACTACTACTATTACTACTTATTATTACTACTACTACTACTACTACTGCTGCTTCTGCTTCCTTTACTTCTACTACGCAGATGAAATGAAGGCTAAATTCTCTCTCTCTCTCTCTCTCTCTCTCTCTCTCTCTCTCTCTCTCTCATTAATCGTCAGAGAGAGAGAGAGAGAGAGAGAGAGAGAGAGAGAGAGAGAGAGAGAGAGAGAATTAGGGGTTGGAATCAGGTCTGTAGTGGAAGCAGCTGGCACCCCCCCTCCTCCTCCTCCTCCTCCTCTTCCTCCTCCTCCTCCTAATGGTGAGGGCAGAACACTTGTATGGTTCTTCGCCCTCTCCCTCCCTACCTTCTCCCTTTTTCTCTCATCTCTCCCTTTTTTTTATTCTCCCTTCTCTCTCTCTCTCTGATCCTAATTAGACTTCTTTTCTTCCTCTCTTTTGCTTTTGTTCTTTATTTTTTTCTCATCATCTTCATTATCTTACTTCTCTTTCGTCTCCTTTTTCTCCCCTCCATATCCTTTTCCTCCTCCTCCTCCTTCTCTTCCTCTTTTTGCGTCTCTGTTACCATCTTTTGTTTCCTCCCTTTTTAATAACTCTCTCTCTCTCTCTCTCTCTCTCTCTCTCTCTCTCTCTCTCTCTCTCAGTTCAAATATTTTCTTTCATTTTCATTCTTTCTTCTAATTTTTCCCTCCCTTTTTCTTCTTTTTTTTTTTTAATTCCTCCCCGCTCATTCATTCTTTGTCGCTGTCTCCTCTCGCTCTCTCCCTTTCATTCTCTCTCTCTCGCTCTCTGTCCCTCTCCCTCTCACTTCCACTCTCCCGCCCCCTGCCGAGGCATTCACCCGCTAAGCCCCTTCCTTCAACCGTCCACGTGTTTTCTTTCCCTGCCTCTCTCTTCCCGCCATGCACCTTCATCGCACGTGGAGGAGGAGGAGGAGGAGGAGGAGGAGGTGGTGTGTGTGTGTGTGTGTGTGTGTGTGTGTGTGTGTGTGAGGGGCTGTCCAGGTGTGTTGGTGTGTGTGGGCTGTGGTGGGCGGCGTGCAGGTGTGCAGGTGTGCCGTGCCAGGTGGCAGGTGCTGGGGGCCCCGGGGGGCGTGGAGGGGCGCCCCGGGCCTGCAGGTGTCTCATTGACTGGTGACGGGGATGCGATTGACCTCCGGCCGCGCAGTCACCGTTGCTTCACGAGGCCAGCCTCTCTGCCACGGCGGCGGCTGGCACACAGGGGAGC
Organism: Eriocheir sinensis; assembly: GCF_024679095.1. Taxonomy (NCBI): domain Eukaryota; kingdom Metazoa; phylum Arthropoda; class Malacostraca; order Decapoda; family Varunidae; genus Eriocheir; species Eriocheir sinensis. Next base: position 7,042,850 of record NC_066567.1, on the reverse strand, counting down.
CGTGTGGCTGCCGCAGGGGGCGTTGTCGGCTGGGGTCGTGCCTGGGGAGTGCTTAGTGCCTGGCGGAGGTCATGTTGTCATCGTTGGTGAGGGAAATGCTATTGATCAGAAGAAAGGAAGTTATCGGGTAAGACAGGTGAGATCAATAGGGCCGCGCCATGTGCTCGCCCCACGTGGGTTTGTATACGTCCCGGCCCGCAGGAGACGTGGCCGGCGGCCCCGGTGCTCCTCGGGGCCCCGCGGGGAGTGTGGCTGCCCGGGGCGTCCCTTGCCGCTGCGCCGCTCCCTGCCATCCAAACACGCCGTAGGTCCAACAATGGCAGCCCCCAACGCCACTGGAATAGTGCCTCTCATTCCAGGCCTGGAACGGCCGGGCGGCGCGATGCCGGCTGCAGCTTTTCGTCTCGCGCCCTCTCGGTAGAGTGTTCCGTGGTGTGTGTGGTTCGGGCGCGACACACACCACACAAAGGCGGCGGCTGCTTCAGGTCTTTGCCGTCCCTGGCCTGGATAAGGTAGCAAAAGCAACATTTTGTCCATGTAAACAAAGAGTGCCTAGCTTCACACCCCCGGCCGAGCTGCGTACTGGGGTGCGCGAAGTGTAACCATACAAACATGGACGTCTGTGGAAGGGCAAGTCTCGTGATTTTGTGAAAATTTAGTGACTTCTCGCTTGGCCAGGGCTCCCAGGGTGCGACCAGGATCGAGATTAAGGTATTGTTGTCGGTCTGGTGTAGCCACCACGGTGTTGGAGGACGTGGCCAGGCCGCTATAGAGGTGAGATGAGCGAGCCCGAGGCAGGCGAGGGGGCCGGGGCCGGGGGGGAGCGCGGCGAGAGTCCGGGGCTGGGCGGGTGCGGGGCTGCGGGTCCTCCAGCTGCTGACTCGCCCGCCACCGCCACGGCTGTCGCTGCCTCGCCACTCTGCTCGTCACCGCCGTCCCCTCCAGCCCCAGAGCCCGACGACCCCTCGCCGACCCCCGCGCGCGCCTCAGTCGCGCGACACGTGCCCCCGCGCCCGGACCACCTCGCCCCCGCGCACCACCCGCCGCTCTCCCTCGCCACGCACCACAACAGCCCCGATCCCGACGATCCCGACGACGACCCCGACCTGCAGCCGCGCATTCTGCACACACAGACGGTCGCCCTCCACCACCCGGAGGACGACTCGGAACTTTCGCCCTCGGCTCACGTGAACTACAAGGACGAGCCCCTCAGTGTTAGTGTGGTGCACGAGGACTCTCAGTTGGACTCCCATGACTCAGGCCTGCTGAGTCCCAGTGAACTCTCTCCCCGCGAAGGTCAGGTTAGTGTCCCCAGCATGATCGACGCGTCGGACTTCCGTTCCCTCCAGCCGGAGCCCATCTACCAGAACCTGTCGTCGATGAACGGCCGCATGTCGCCGCCGGGCTTCTCGCCGTCGTCGGCCAGCAGCTATGCCACACTCACGCCGCTGCAGCCGCTGCCGCCCATCAGCACCGTGTCGGACAAGTTCGCGTACGGGCACGCGGGGAACGTGTCGGGCAGCTTCACGGTGATGCAGAACAACGGCCTGGGCAACATGCTGTCCATGGGCTCGCCTTACCAGTACGACAAACTCTCCATGTCGCCGCCGCACTACACCACCAACAACGGCCTGGGCCTCAACCTGGGCCACCAGCACTCGCCCCTGTCCCCACACTCCTACCAGAACGGCCTGGCGTCCCCGCAGAAGTCCCTCAGCCCCAACGGCTACGACTCCCCCTACACGAGGCAGGACATGAGCCGCACCACGCTGGCGGCGCCGCAGTCCCCAACACTGTCGCCGCCCGTGTCCCTTCACTCGCCGCCGCAGGCTTTTTCTAACTTCAGCGCGGCGCCCACGCCGACCCTCACCACCACGTCCCTCAACATGAACGGCCTGTCCGGCGGCAGCGGCCTGGGCTCCCTCTCCCCACAGGCGGTGTCGCCACACAGCCCCAACTACAGCCCCCACCACCACCTGCAGGTGCCGCCGTCGCCGCCGCCCATCAAGCAGGAGCCCACCCTGCACAGCGCCAGCCTGGGCTGCCAGCTGGCCAACATGACGCCCACCATGCCCACCACCATCTCCCAGAGTCCCCCACACGCCCACATGGCCGTCACCATGGCGCAGCAGGCCATGGTGCCCACGGCTCCCATGTCCGTGGCCACGGCATCGGTGGGCGGGCCGCAGGTGCCTATGAAGACCCCCCAGATGGCCACGACGAGCGCGGGCAGCGTGGGCGCGGGTGCGGGCGAGGTGGAAGAAATCAACACGAAAGAGCTGGCGCAGCGCATATCCGCCGAACTCAAGCGTTACTCGATCCCGCAGGCCATCTTCGCCCAGCGTGTCCTGTGTCGGTCCCAGGGCACGCTGTCAGACCTGCTCAGGAACCCCAAGCCCTGGTCCAAGCTCAAGTCGGGCCGCGAGACCTTCAGACGCATGTGGAAGTGGCTGCAGGAGCCTGAGTTCCAGCGGATGTCAGCCCTCAGATTAGCAGGTAAGTCCCGCCACCCAGGCAGGCAGGCAGGCAGCCCTTCCCAGCTGCCGCCTCCCGCCTCCATCCTCCACCTTTCCTCTCACAGCACCGCCACTCACACACACAACACATTAATGCGACACGTGTTCCTCTCATTAAAGGGAAAAACCTATTTAGCAAATGTAAGAATTATACATCATGGCGTGGACTTCACGTTCATGTTGGCAGCTCCTGAAGCTAGGCGCTGCAGCTGTGGGCGAGGCGGGGAGGGAGGGAGGAAGGAAGGGAAGACAAGCGGGAGGGAGGGAGGACAACGCCGCCCTGCAGGAAGCCTTTGTAGGACACCCATTGTGGGGTCCCGCGCGGCTGCCGCTCCGACCGGCCGCCTCCGTGTCGCCGCGCCTCGCCGTGCCACGCCAGCGAGCCGCGCCGCGGGCCGCCACGAGGAGACCTAAACGTAACGCGCCTCCCTGTAAGCACACGGCCGTGGCATTTAAACCCGGCGAGGGGCGCGGCGCGGCGGGGCTCATGAATTAGGCAGCGGCGGCCCCCGAGGCTCGGCGGCCCGGGGACCACAACGCTGCGCCGCCTCGCCAGCCCACGCCCGCCGCCGCCGCCCGCTTCCCCGCCGCCGCCCTTACACTCCCGCACACAAGGCTACTCTAAGGGGTCCGCCGTGCCCTTAGGTCGTGTCCAACGGTATGGCATAATCAGGGCAGCGGGCAGGAAGGCGAAATGAGGTTTAGTTAGCGGCGGCCGCGTCGCCGCCGCCGTGGATACTCCTCTTCAATGGCGCGAAGATTGGCCGACAAATTTCACTAAAGTATTACTCGTTTTTATTGCTGCTGATCAGGCGAGCGTCCCGTGTGTGTGTGTGTGTGTGTGTGTGTGTGTGTGAGGCGCGGCACTCAAGTTTGGTAACGAAGCATTTTCTTAAGAGAGAGTCGACTTAAGTGATTAGAAAGAGGGAGAGAGAAGGAGGGAAGGAAGAGAGAGAGAGAGGAGGAGGGAAGGAAGGGAGAGAGAAAGAGCGAAAGTAAGGAAGAAAGAAGAGTGAAAGTGAAGGAGAAAGAATGTGGGGAGTAGAATATTTTGATACCAGGTAGACAGAGGCCGGTATGTAGGTAGGTAGATAAGTAAGTAGGTTGGTAGGTAGACAGGTAGAGAGAAAGGTAAAGCGGGTGTTATTTTTCTCATTTAGTTATTGCGTTCTACTTGTGTGTGTGTGTGTGTGTGTGTGTGTGTGTGCGTACGTTGACAGCCCGAACACGCGACCCTTTCCCTCCCCACCTCACCACCTCTTTCCTCCGTCCGTTCCCTCCAACCTCCTCCTCCTCTTCCACTCTACTTCTCTTCCTCCTCCTCCTCCTCCTCCTCGCTTTTACTCGCCGTTCTTCACTTCTGTTCTGATTTTATACCATAACACAACTTTCGTAGTTATTTTTTATTCATTATTACTGCCGAGAGAGAGAGAGAGAGAGAGAGAGAGAGAGAGAGAGAGAGAGAGAGAGAGAGAGAGAGAGAGAGCAGGAAAAATCTCGTTCGTTGCATCTCTCTCCACACACACACACACACACACACACACACACACACACGGACACAACACAAAGATTAAAACAAGAAGGGAGGGACTTTTGTGTTTCATGAATATCTCTCTCTCTTCCAACACAAACTTTTCTTCTTTCTGTGTAAAAAATGGAAATGTATAAATCGAGGGGGACATAATCTCTCTCTCTCTCTCTCTCTCTCTCTCTCTCTCTCTCTCTCTCTCTCTCTCTCTCTTTAGTATCTCCCGTTATGAATAGATGAATGGAACGGGCGGTATGTCTTCCTCTTCCTTTCCCTTCCCGTCCGTTCCCTTCCTTCCTCTTCCCTTCCCGTCCCTTCCCTTCCTTCCTCTTCCCTTCCCGTCCCTTCCTACCTGCCTTTACCTCTCTCTCTCCCTCTCTCTCTCTCTCTCTCCTCTTCCCGCTCCCCTTTCCCGCCTTCTCTCTTTCCCGCTCTCCCGTCTCTTACCTTTCATTCCCTTACCTTCCTTCCCCTTCCCCTCGCTTCCCTTCCTGTCCTTTCCCATCTCTCTATTTCCTTTCCCTTTCCCATTCCCCATTCCGTCCTTCCTCTCGTTTCCTTTTCCTCTTTTTTTTTATTTAATTCTCGCTGTTCCAAAGGTGTGTGTGTGTGTGTGTCGGACTCTCTCTCTCTCTCTCTCTCTCTCTCTCTCTCTCTCTCTCTCTCTCTCTCTCTCTCACCTTCCTCTCACCTGCCTTGTTTAATTAGTTTGTGGATAGGTCAGGTAATCGTCTCCTTTCCATCTATACAGACACACAAACACACACTCGCGTTATTAATGAAAAAAATAGCAAAGTCGTTCCGCGTTGTTGTTTTTTCTTCTTTTTTTGTATATTATATTTTGTAGGATCAGGGAAAGGAAATTAAGTTGTGCGTACGATATTTTATTTCCTTAGAGAAGATTACTGTATTTTGTGTATCATTATTATTATTTTTAGTAGTAGTAGTAGTAGTAGTAGAAGTATTGTGATTTATGTTACTCTTACTCCTTCTACTTCTACTACTGTTTCTACTACTACTACTGCTACTACAATTTCTTCTTCTTCGTTGAGTATTAAAAGAGTTCGTTAATTCTGTGTGCCGCTCACGACGACCACTGAGAAGGAGAAAGATCTTGGTAATTTTATTCATATATTCACTTTTTTTTGTGTGTGTTAGTGAAATCTTAGTCCGCGGTAATATGTATTTTTTAGGAAGACAAACTAACTTATTTTTTAACTTTACATGTTTAGTAATTTTTTATGGAATGTTTTTTTGCTTTCAAAGTGTGGCATAATTTTTTATCTAAGAGACGAACATTAGCTTATTTTCAACTTTTTATCCATTTTTTTATCATTTGTGGTTAAGTATATGTATTTTTTTTATCATGTGGTGTATTTTTTTTCAAAGTGTGGCATAATTTTCATCTAAGAGACAAACCTGAACTTTCAACTTTTCCCTCATTTTTTCATATTCGTGATTGAGTATATATATGTATTTTTTTTTTTAAGCATGTGGTGTATTTTATTTTCGTGGCATAAGTTTCGTGCAAGATTCCCAATTTAGTTAATAATTTGAAGCTCCTCAGACACGTTATTCATTACCAACTTGTAAATCAAATGGAGATTCTAGACTGTTTTTCGCCTTCTTAAATTCAACGTCACATTCACCTTCTTTCCTCGGCCTACATGAGCTGTTTTTCGTCTTCCTTAATTCTACAGCCTTTAGTTTCAGTTTCCATATTGCTAGGCCTATCTACACTGTGTTTCGCCTTGGTTAAATTCAACATCACGTTCAACTTCTTTTCCTAGGCCTATATGAGCTGTTTTTCGTCTTCCTTAATTCTACAGCCTTTAGTTTCAGTTTCCATTTTTCTAGGCCTATCTACACTTTCACCTTCATTAAATTCAACATACATCACATTCAACTTCATTTCCTCGGCCTATGTGAGCTGTTTTTCGTCTTGGTTATATTCTACAACCTTTAGTTTCAGTTGACATTTTTCTTGGTTGTTTCGCCTTCCTTAAATTCAACATCACATTCAGCTTCTTTCCTCGGCCTACATGAGCTGTTTTTCGTCTTCCTTCTATTCTTCAGTCTTCAGTTTTAGTTTCCAATTCCTCCGTCCGTTCCCTCCAATACCTGTACTGTGTTTCGCCGTGGTCAAACTCCAAATACTTCACCTCCAATATATTTTCCTCTCAACCTCTTTGTTCTGTACTGTTTACCGCCCTCCTTATATTCCACATCCCTCACCTCCAGTTTCTTTTTATCTAATCTCCATCCTTTCATCTGCATTGTATTTCGCTGTCGTCAAACTCCACATCCTCCACCTCCAGTCTATTTTCCTCTTAACCTCTTTTCTGTACTGTTTACCGCCCTCTTTATATTCCACGTCCTTCACTTTCACTTTCTTTTTATCTAATCTCCATGTTTCATCTGCACTGTATTTCGCTTTCGTCAAACTCCACATGCTTCGCCTTCAATATATTTTCCTCTTAACCTCTTTTCTGTGTTGTTTACCGCCTTTGTCTAGCTCCACATCCTTCACTTACAGTTTCTTTTTATCTATTCTCCATTTCTTCATCTGCACTGTGTTTCGCTTTCGTCAAACTCCACATACTTCGCCTCCAATGTGTTCTCTTAACCTCTTGTCTGAAGTTTTCCTCCCTCCTCAAATTCCACATGTCACCTCCAATATCTTCTCTCCTCGGCATACTTACACCCACTATTACTAACGGAGCCATGTAGTGTATGTAGTGTTCCCATTAGCCCGTAAAAGAATGGGTTAAAAAGTTGAAAATGAGCTAATGTTTGTCTCTTAGATAAAAATTATGCCACATCTTGAAAACAAAATGCCATAAAAAAATTACTACTTACATACTTGATCAACTCTTTTCTGTATTGTTTTCCACCCTCTTCTAATTCCACATACGTCACTTCCAAATATCTTCTCTCCCACTATTACTAACGGAGCCAAGTATTATGTGCAGTGTTGCCATTAACCCGTAAAAGGAGTTGGTAGGGAACGGCGTCTGACTGATAGCAGGGGAATGGCCGGGCAAGGGAGCGCTGGTGAGGCCGTAAGGAAAAATGTTTGTTCTCCATTATGTATTATTTCTTTTGATTTGTGAACTTAGAATACGTGAAATATACAAGAGAGTGATTTTGTGTTTGAGTTTGAGTTTTTGGTTGTGAAAGAAAACTGGTGGACTCTAAAATATAAAAGAATTGTTATATATATTTTTATCTTCTCGTATTTTTTTGTGAGGTGTAGGAAGAGTTTCAGCCTCATATTGTCAAGCATTTCGGGACATAAGAACATAAGAACATCACATAAGAACACACACACATTTAATAAAGCTTTCGTAGAAGTTGTGTTAGTATTTCCAAGGTTGTTAGTGTTATGGGTCTAGTGATAGTTTGACAAGGCTTCTGCATCGTGGACCTGAAAAACTCTCATGAGAACTCGACTAATCTCCTTCGTAGCCTTTGAAAATAGTTGTTATCTCTGTATTCTAATAATTTTCATTGATTCTAAAATTCAGACTTGCATTTTTTTCAAGCTTAAATATTTTCGCCCTCATAAATTCCAGTTATTAGAATGTTTAGACAAGTGGCATTCGAGCTGAAGAACACTTGCTGTATAAAAGAAAAAAAAGAAGAAAAAGATGGTGCATGCGAATTTCTAGGTGGTTCAGAAACTCAAGACAAGAAAATGAAGACAAGAAGAAGACAACGGAATATTTTTTTATGCTTCTTTCTGGCGCGATTCAAAACAATAAGAGAAAGAAAAAAAATACTAAAAAGAGAGAACATTGATGACAGTAAAAGAAAGATAAATGTAGATATATATAAAAATAAAACCCAATTCATATTACCTTAAAGCGAAGAGAACATAGTTAAGAGAAAACGCTGGATAAATACAAGGAAAAGGAACACTTGACATTAAACGGAAAAGAAAGAAAGGCCAAGAAAACGAAGAAATATGATAATGGAGGAATTAATAAAGAAAAGTAAGAAGCAACTGAATATAAAGAGAATATTAAAATAGATGTTAAAAAGAGAAAGAAAACAGGAATAAGAAAACGCATGACAAATTAAGGAAAAAAAAACATCAATGGGAGCAGAAATAATATAATAGAAGTCGGATAAAGACACAACGAAGAAAAAGAAGAAAACAAAACAAAATAGTGGAGATGAAAAAAAAAGAGGAAAAAAAACAGAACAAAATAGTAAAGATAAAAAAAAAATGAGGGGAAATAAAAAAAGCAAAAAAACAAAAGAAAACAGAATAGTGAAGATAAAAAAAATTAGAGGAAATAAAGAAAACAAAAAAAATAGTGAAGATAAAAAAATAAATGAGCTAAAATAAAGACAAAAACTTGAGAATTACATAAAAAAGAACAAGCCAAAAAAAAAAATGCTCTCCAAAGAAAAAGACAAAATAAGAAAAATCTGAAATCACACACAAAAAGAGAGAGAAAAAAAAAGAGAAGAGAAGAAAGTTTGTAGCGCTACTTACCGCAAACACGAAGAGGAGGAAGTGGAAGAGGAAGAAAGAAGAGGAGGAAGAAAGAAGAGGAGGAAGAAGACAGACAGACAGACAGTGAAAAGAAGAAAACTTTACAGTAGTACTAAACGAGGACACGAAGACAAGAAGAGGAAGAGGAAGAAAGAGAAGAAGAAGGAGGAGGAGGAGGAAGAATAATAAAGAAAGGAAGAAGTGTGAGACAGTGAAAGATATTAAGTAAAAAAAAAATAGTGTGTTCTTTTTTGTTCAGTGGAAAGTGTAAAAGGGGAAAGAAAGGAAGGAAGGAGAAATTAGTGAAGGAATTAAGGAACGAAGGAGAAAGAAGGAAATAGCAAGACGCGAATAACTATGTGAAGGAAGGAAGGAAGGAAGAAGCGAATGAGGGAAGAAAAGGAAGGAGACGGAGGACTCGACTGAATGAACGGAGGAAAGAGGATAGAAAGAAGGAAGAAGCGAAGCAGAATAAGCGTGCGTGCGTGAAGGAAGGAGGAAGGAAGAAAGAAAGGAAGGGTGCACGAAGGAAACCGGAAGGGAAGGAAAACAACTCAAAGGCGAAGAGGAGGAAGAGGAAATAGAGAAAGAAGAGGAGGAGGAATAGGAAATAGAGGAAGAAGAAGAGGAGGAGGAGGAGGAGGAGGAGGATGAATAAGAGTAACGGCGCTTTTCCTCTTCCGTTGTGTGTGTGTGTGTGTGTGTGTGTGTTTATTTGCGTTATTTTTTTCAGTTATTTCATTTGTGTGATAATTTTAAAAAGTTCGCGAGTTAATGACGCCGACGGATTATTATTATTATTATTATTATTATTATTATTATTATTATTATTATTATTATTGGTGATGAATTTTTGGGCGAATGAAACGGCGAAAATATGCGAAGAAAGGGAAAACAGAAACAGATGACGATAAAGAAGTAGATAAGAATAAGTGATAAATGAGTTCAGGCAGACACGGGTGAATAAATTAATTAACAAAACATAAAAGAAAGAAAACAACAACGACAACGCATGACAAGCTGTTTAGTTATTTATTTTTATATGCTTCCTCGTTTTTTTTTTTTCCACGAATGCAAAAAAATATATTCCAAACAATGTCGCGTCGGTTTCTAGAAGCGAGACATTCACGACTGAAGAAAAACACACACACAAAAACAACCACAAAAAATAAAGTTTGAATAATGAAGAAAAAAAGTACAATGATAAAGTTTAGGTATTAATGAAGAAAAGAAGAAGAAAAAAAAACTCACTGACTAATTCACCATCATCATCATCATCATTGGCCGTTAATAGTCTAAAACATCGCAAATTTTAACACGTGACAAACTATACCGTGTCGTTTTTTTCGATAGATTTTGATTGCTTACTATTTTTTTTTTTATTAATTTTCTCCTCTCATCCCCTCTGTGTTGTTCTAAGTTATAATGAAATACAGGGGGACACAACTTAACTAACACAACACAATATCTATCACACACTTCTAAGTAACTGTCTATCTACTTAACTACTATAAGAAACTGACTATCTATCTACAACTCACTTATAACAATCTTTCATTTTCAGTATCTACTTAACTTTTATAAGAAACTGTCTATCTATCTAACTATTATAAGAAACTGACTATCTATCTGCAACTCACTTATAACAATCTATCATTTTCACTATTATAACAAAGTGACTATCTACTTAACTTTTATAAGAAACTGTCTATCTATCTAACTATTATAAGAAACTGACTATTTTGACTAACACAATATCAACAACTCTACTATCTATCAATTTCACCATTATAACAACCCGACCATCTACTTAACTATTATAAGAAATGTCTATCTATCTAACTATTATAAGAAACTATCTATTTTGACTGACACAATATCTACAACACATTCAAAACTAACTGTCTATCTATTTAACTTCTATAAGAAACGGACTATCTATTTGAAGTAACACAACACAATATCTACAACACACTTATAATAAACTATCTATCTATTTCACTATTATAAGAAATTGACTATCTATTTGAAGTAACACAACTCATTATCTACAACACACTTATAATAAACTATCTATCTATTTCACTATTATAAGAAACAAACTACCTATATTAACTAACACAACGCTATCTACATCATCCTCATAACACTTTCACTTTTCTACATTGTCTAATTTCCCTTTCCTCTCCTTACCGCCTACCTCTCTTTTCCTTTTTTCTTCCCATTTTCTTCCTTCTTTCCTTTCTTCCTTCCTTCCTTTAATCACTCTACTAGTTATTTATCTATCTATATCATATTTTTCTTACCTGTATTTTGATTTGTGTAACTTTTTTTTTTTTGTCTTTTTTGAGGTTTGTGTTGATTTGGGTCCATCGCTCTTGTGTGTGTGTGTGTGTGTGTGTGTGTGTGTTGCTTGAGTCAGTTTTTGCGTGCGTGCGTGCGTGTGTTGTGTTGCATAGCGTGTGGATGTCAGTAATTTTGTGTTGCAAGTTACATGAGTTTTTTTTTTCTCAAAGGTTTTTATTTATTTACCTTTTCTTTTTTTAATTTCATCGCTCCATTTTTACAATCTTTATTCTTTGTTTCTTTTCCTTTTCTTTTCTTTTCTTTTATTAGCATTGTTTTTTTTCTTTCCCATTCCGGTCTTTTCTTTCATCTTCATTCGTGTCTTTCCTCTTTTCCTTCTCATTCTTTCATCAATTATTTTTCTTTCCTTTCTTTATTCCTTGCTTCCTTTCGTTTCCTCTTTCTTATTATTCATTTTCCTTCTGTTTATGATTCTTTCTATTTTGTGTCCCTTCCAGTTTCTTTTCCTTCCTTCTCATCTCCTTTACTTCCTTCTCTTTTCCTTTCCTTCCTTCCTTCTTTCTCTTCTCCATTACTTCCTTCCTTTCTTCTCTTCTCGTCTCCTTTCTTCCTTCTTTCCTACCCTCAATCATTCGCGTGACCTCTTAAGTCTAACATAAGGTCAGGTCAGGCCAGGTCAACAGAACCACGTGGAGTCATATTTTAGGGTCCGTAGATCACTTGATATCCTTGGGGTCAACGCCCGAGGTGGTGGCATTTTACACCTGACCTCACATGACCTCACCTGCCCTGACCTTACCTGGCCTCACCTCGCTATTGGAGTCATTCAGGTGTTTATGTTTTTTTTTCTCGTTTATTTTTAGTGTTCAGAGAGAGAGAGAGAGAGAGAGAGAGAGAGAGAGAGAGAGAGAGAGAGAGAGAGAGAGAGAGAGAGAGAGAGAGACAGTGTGTGTGTGTGTGTGTGTGTGTGTGTGTGTGTGTGTGTGTGTGTGTGTGTGTGTGTGTGTGTGTGTGTGTGTGCTGTCAGCTTCTCTCTACCTGCGTTTTATTATTTACCTGCCTTCCTCCTCCTCCTCCTCCTCCTCCTTCTCTTCCTCCTCCTCCTCTTCCTCCTCCTCCTTCTCTTCCTCCTCCTCCTCCTAAAAGTATACCAGTCACAAACAAACTCACGCACACACACTTGACCAAAACCTCACATCACAAAGGAAGGAACAAATTCATTATCACACCATAAAAGTGAAAAAAAAGAAAAGTCAGAAAAATCACACCCGAACAATTTTCTTTTCTTTTTTTCCTTTTTTTTTTCTTCTTCACAATCACGAACAAAATCTTTCCCCTTGTAGCGTAAATGACTTAATGGAGTTCACTTAGGGCGCTTAATATTGAAATTACATGATGTTTCTTATGTATGCATGTACGTGTGTGTGTGTGTGTGTGTGTATGTATGTGGCGAAGTGTGTACGTGTTTAAGTGCGTGCATGTAAGTTAAGCAAGGGTGCACATACAATTGGGTGGGGGTGGGGGTGAGGGAAAGGGGGGACAGGTGTGGGTGAGGGGCGATGGGGGTGACTGCAGGTGGACGACAGGTGATGGGGAAGGGGGGCGGGGGGGGGTGAGGGAAGTGTTGGTTCATGCGGGTGGTAATGGTGGTTGGGGAGGGGAGGGGGAGGTAAGGGGAGGGGTGTATTCAGAAGGTGTGAGAAGGATTGGTGTGGAAGAGGGGAATTTTCAGGATGGGGAGGGAAGGGGAGAGGTGGGGATGGGGTGCAGTCAATAGGTGTGAAGAGGAATGGGGATTTGAATGAGATGGAAGAAGGGAAGTTTCAGGATGGGGAGGAAAGCGGAAAGTGAGGGGAAGAAGTGAAGGAAGGTGGGGAGGAGGAGTGAATGGGAAGAGTGAAGAAGAAGTAAGGAGGGAAGAAGGTGGGAGAGGGGAGTGAATGGGAGTGAAGAGAAGAGGAGGAAGAAGGTGGGGAGAAAGGGGAGTGAATGGGGAGAGTGAAGAGAAGAAGGGGAAGTAAGGAGGAAGAAGGTGGGGAGAGAGGGGAAGTAAGGGGAAAAGTGGGGAGGAAGAAGATAGGGAGACTGGGGTGAGAGGTAAGAGTGAAGAGAAGAAGGGGAAACGAGGGGGAAGAAGGTGAGGAGAGAGGGGAGGTGAGGGGAAGAAGAAGGTGGGGAGAGAGGGGAGGAAAGTGGAAAGGTTAGGGAAATAAGGGGAAGGGGGAAGAAGAAGGTGGGGAGGGAAGTGGAAAAAGTGAGGGACAAAAGGGGAAGGTGGGGAGAGAGGGGATTGAAAGGGAAGAAAGTGGGGAGAGAGGGGAGCTAAGTGAGGGGTGATACGTCTATGTTGGTATGAGTCATGGTAGCTCCCTCACTCCCCTCCCCCCTCCCTTCTCCCCTCACACTCAACAGTAGTAGCCAACGCACCCAGACCCATAATTTCACACTTGTTCTGGTGGTGGTGGTGGTGGTGGTGGAAGAGGAAGAAGAGGAGGGAGGTAAAACTAGTGGAAGAGGAGAAAGAGGTGGTAAAGTGGAGGAGAAGGAGGATAAAGAAGTGCTGGTGGTGGAGGAAGAGACGGAAGAGGGAGGTAAATTTAGTGGAAGAGAAGACAGAGGTGGAGAAGGAGGATAAGAAGAGGCGTTGGTGGTGGAGGAAGAGAAGGAAGAGGGAGGTAAAACTAGTGGAAGAGAAGACAGAGGTGGAGAAGGAGGATAAGAAGAGGTGCTGGTGGTGGAGGAAGAGAAGGAAGAGGGAGGTAAATTTAGTGGAAGAGGAGTATGCGGTGGAGGAAGAGCAGTAGGAGGAGGAGGAAAAGGAGGCTGTGACATGAAAAAGAGACAGACAGACAGACAGACAGACATATTGTGAAGTGGAATAGTGTAGTGGAGGTGATAGTGATGGTGATGGTGATATTGATGAGGGAGGAGAGAGAGAAAATTGGGAGAGAGGGGGAGGAAAGAGGGGGGGGGGGACGTGACCGTGAGTGGGAGATAGAGGAGGAAGGGATGGAGAGAGACAGGGAAAGAGAGAGAGGGAGGGAGGGACAGATAGCTAGAGAGAGAGAGAGAGAGAGGGAGGGAGAGAGAGAGAGAGAGGGCAGGTGTCCACACAAATGCCACCTTCACGTAATCCCACACACACACACACACACATAAACACACACACACATCCCTTTAATCACCCCCTTCACCTTTCACCCCACGGCCGGGTACACCACACACCCACACACACCTTGAACACAAACAAACAAGACCAAGAAAGAAAGTAACGAGGAGAGTGAAAAGTTTTTATGCTGAGCCGAAGTCATGGTCGCCGGAGGGGGTTGGGACGCGGGCAGGTGGCTGGGAGAGAGAGAGAGGGAGAGGGAGAGCGAGCGGGCCCGTGAAATGCACAGGGTGGGTTACGCGGGACAGTTGTCAATTGTTGTTTTTAGTGGGTGTGGTGAAGCATATAGTACACCTTTCCCCCCCCCCTCTACCCCCCCCCTCCCAGCTCCTGTTATGGTCACTGGAGCTGGACCGGACCCTCTGCCACACCCCCTATCCCCCCTTGTCATCACCCCACCCCCCTCAATATCCCTCTCTCCCCACCCCCCTTCTCTTCTCCTCTCTCCATTACCTCCATACTTCTTCAATCATGTCAGAGAGAGAGAGAGAGAGAGAGAGAGAGAGAGAGAGAGAGAGTAAGCAGGTAGACAGTTAGCTCTTACGGGACACAGGTATGCGGGCGGGTTAGGTAAGGTTAGATAAGGTAAGGGCAGGAGGTAAGGTAAGGTGAGGGAAGGTAACGTGAGGTAAGGATAGACTAGACGAAGTTAGGTAAGGTAAGGTTAGGCAATGAAAGGCAAGGACAGGTAAGGTAAAGTATGATAAAAGAAAACAAAATTATAATAGGTAAGGTAAAAGATTAGAGTAGGTAAGGTTGACAAGGTTAGGTAAGGTAAGGACAGGTAAGGTGAGATAAGGTAAAAGTCAGGGAAGGTTAGGTAAGTAAGATAACGCAAAACAAGATTATAAGTAACAAAAGATAAGTTAAAGTAAAAGAGTAGATTAGGTAAGGTAAGGTGAAGTCAGGTAAGGGAAAGAAAAGAAAATTAAGGAAAGGCAAGGTGAGGTCTGGGCGGGGCGGGGCGTGGCGGGGAAGGGTGAGGTAGGTCGGGGAAGGGAGTGGAGGGGAGGGAAGAGGAAAGATGGGGAGGGATAATATTCTTCCCCCCAAACGTAATTAGAACTATAATTGGCCTCTTCTTAAGTCTGACTAAGGGGAGAGAGGGAGACGGACAGACAGACAGACAGACAGACAGAGGAACAAAGACGGACAGACACAGACATATAGACAGACAGACAGGAACAAAGATCGACACAGACACAGACATATAGACAGACAGACAGGAACAAAGATCGACACAGATACAGACACAAAGATACAGATAGACAGACATACAAAAAGAAAGACACAGAGAAAGAGAGAGAGGAAGACAGACAGACAGAAACACATATAGACAGACAGACAGGAACAAAGACCGACACATAGATACAGACACAGACATACAGATAGACAGACAAACAAGACACAGAGAGGAAGACAGACAGACAGAAACACAGATAGACAGACAGACAGGCAAGCACACACACACATACACTCACACACAGATAGATACAGATAGGCACACACACACACACACACACACACACACACACACACACACACACACACACACACACACACACACACACACACACACACACACACACACACACACACACACACACATACGCACACATGCATATTCATCCAACAAATTCACTGTCCACTGCCTGGTCATCCTTTTTCCGCCGAGAATATTGCAAAGGTTCGGCGGGGCGGTGTCAGCGATAAGCAATATGGGCCCAGGTGTGTAGCCAGGTGTACAGGCATTGTGTCACGTGCTGCTGGTGCCGGGGGGGGGTAGGGGGGGGTGATAGCTGTCTCTCTCTTTCTCTTTCTCTATCTGTCTCCCTCTTTCTCTCTCTCTCTCTGGTTTGGTCTACTTGTATCGGCATTGTACTAGCTGTTGTTGTTGTTGTTGTTGGCACTTCTGGTTTTCATTACTTCTGCTTTTTTTTTCTTTCTTTCTTTCTTGCTCTTTTTTTTTGTGTTGGTGCTGTGATTTTTTTTTTTTTTTGGTTACCTGTTGTTGTTGTTCTTGTCTCTGGTTGTTGCTAATATATCTTTACTTTTTTTTTTTTTTGATTAGGCGTGGTCCTCTTCCTCCTCCTCCTTCACCTTCTACGTCTTCGGATTTTTCTTCTTTCTCTCTCCTCTGAAATATCTCCTTTTTTATTTATTTTCTCCTAATTCCCTTTTTCCAGTTGTTTATTTCCTTAGTTTCTCTTTCCTTCCATACCATATTCTTTCCTTTCTTTCATCTTGTTCGCTTTTACTCCTTGTTCTCCTTTCATCTTTTTCTTCTCAATCCTTTCTTCTTTCCTTCCTCCATCCTTTCATCTTGTTATCTTTCACTGTTTGTCCTTCTTTCCCTCCTCATAAATTTTCTTCCTCTCTCTTTTCCTCTCTTCAAGCCCTTTCTTCCTTTCTCTTTTCCTCTCTTCAAGCCCTTTCTTCCTTTCTCTTTTCCTCTCTTCATACCCTTTCTTCTTTCTCTCACATCCCTTTCTGCACCCCCCCTCCCTTTCTCCATCCATCCCTCCCACCTCCAATCACCGACACCTCCTGCCCCCGCCACCCCCCACCCCCGCCCCCCTTTCAGCGTTACGACTCCGTGCAAAATTCCTCCTAGATCTATATTTAATAAAAGCCAGAGGACATGTAACACGCGTCCTGCCTCCGCGGCCTCGTTGGCGACACTAACTTTGTTTTTTATACTTTTTTGTGAGTCCTGAGGTGAGGCGAGGATGGCTAGGCTTCGTACGCGGCGGGGGGGGAGAGATTATGGCGTGGTTATGAAAGACAAGGTTATTTTTTTACAGTGAAGGAGACAGTTGAAGGGCAAGAATAAATGATTAAAAGAAGGTCGCTAATCACTGCTACTGGTCCTATGATGAAAGTAAAAGTGAGTGCCCAAAAGATAGGTCACTCACATGGAGACGCTTCTAAGACAACACGTGAGAGGAAAACAAAGAGGACATAAGAAGAGGAAAAAAAGACAGGAAAACAAATGAACGGGAGACAGGAAAGCAATGGGTGTTAGGAAAAGAAAAAAAAAATATATAGTCAAGTCGTAGGCAGGAGGACAGACGAAAAAACTTTGACTAGATAGCGTATAGGTTGTGACTGTTTTGTTGTTTTGTTGTTGTTTACGAAAGGAGAGAAGACATATGTGCACAGTTTGTTTGTTTCTGTTTAGCTTTATTTTTTTTTTTTTTGCGTATTTATGAAAGACAGGATATCGTGTATGTAGCTTTTTCTTAACTTGTTTTTGTGCATGTAGAGGAAAGATAGATTATAGTAGTTTTTTTGTCTTATTCAATTATAATCTTACTTTTCAACGATATCTGATTTTCTTGTTCTTATTCTTCTTGTTCTTGTTCTTCTTCTTCTATTTCTTCTTCTTCTTGTTTTTGTTCTAGTTCTTCGTTTTCTTCTTCTTTTTGTTCCTGTTCTTGTTCTTCTTGTTTTTGTTGTAGTTCTTCGTTTTCTTCTTCTTCTTCTTCTTCTTCTTCTTCTTCTTCTTCTTTTTCTTCGTTTTCTTCTTCTTCTTCTTCTTCTTCTTCATTTACTTCTTCTTGTTTTTGTTCTAGTTCTCTTGCTTCTTCTTCTTCTTCTTCTTCTTCTTCTTCTTGTGGCCTGGCGCTCTCAAGACGTGTCCAAAACCGCCGACAAATCTCCCGCACTCTTGTTCTCTTTCTTCTTCTTTATACTTTTTAATTTTCACTGTTTAATAGGTCACGCTGGAACGCTCTCGAGATAACCAATAAGGAAAGTTTTGGGGCGGAGACGGGTGGTGGTGGTGATGGTGGTGGTGATGGTGGTAGTGGTGGTGGTGGTGATGGTGGTAGTGGTGGTGGTGGTGATGGTGGTGGTGGTGATGGTGGTGATGGTGGAAGAGAAATGAATATGATGTTGTGGTGTGAGAGAGAGAGAGAGAGAGAGAGAGAGAGAGAGAGAGAGAGAGAGAGAGAGAGAGAGAGAGAGAGAGGACAAAAAAAGAAAAGAAAAAGGTTACATATGGAGGAGGAAAAAAGAAGATTAACCAGAGGAGGAGGAGGAGGAGGAGGATTCGCGTGTCTAGGGCTGTACTTTGTGCCTGAGGAGGAGGAAGAGGAAGAGCAGGAGGAGGAGGAGGAGGAGGCTTAGGGAAATTAGACCTAACATTAATATTCTCTTGTGCATGATTAGTGGAGGGGCGTGCGTGTGTGCGTTCGTGTGTGTGTGTGTGTGTGTGTGTGTGTGTGTGTGTGTGTGTGTGTGTGTGTGTGACTTATTTACACACACACACACACACACACACACACACACACACACACACACACACACACACACACACACACACACACACACACACACACACACACACACGCACACACAAACACGACGTGGCAGCTCCTATAATGAAAACAATGATCCCTTTTGTCTTAGCTCTCAAAACTTTTACGATG
This sequence comes from Eriocheir sinensis, assembly GCF_024679095.1. NCBI lineage: Eukaryota > Metazoa > Arthropoda > Malacostraca > Decapoda > Varunidae > Eriocheir > Eriocheir sinensis. The sequence goes on along the minus strand of NC_066567.1, from coordinate 7,024,393 downwards.
CAGACGCCTCGCCGCCCACCCCCCAAAAAAAGGAAAGTAAAGAAAATGTGAAGGTGAAAACAAGATCAAGAAAGCGTGAAGGGAGAGAAAAAGAGGAGCTAGTAAAAAAAGAGATGAAAAGAGGAGCTTGGATAGGAAAGGAGATGGAAAAATAAGCTTGGAAAGGAAAGGTAGGCATGAAAAGATGAAGAGAAAGGAAAGGAAAAGGAAGAGTTAGGGAAAGTAGAGTAGAGGGTATTTTTTCAGTATTTACCTTCTCTTTTGCTTCACCCCCCCCAAAAAAATAGAGGAAAAAAAGAGGGTGGGTGAAAAGATTAAGAAAACACACGAAAAAGTAAAAGAATGTAGATAGAACGGAGACAAAAAAGTAAGACAAGTGAAAACAAGATCAAGAAAATGAGACTAGAAAAAGATAGTAAAGCAAAAAAAAAAAAGATTAGTGATGTTTAGTTTTTCTCCTTACTTAATTTTATCTTTCTCTTCCTCTTCCCTCTAAAAAAAAAGACAGGGGAAAAGAAGATCAAGATAATGAGCCTAGAAAAAGATAGTAAAGCAAAAAAAAAAGAATACGGGTTCAATTTTATCTTTTTCTTCCTCTTCCTTTTCCTCTTCCCCCAAAAAGTAAGAAAGGCGAAAACAAGATCAAGATAATGAGCCTAGAAAAAGATAGTAAAAAAAAAAAAAAAAGAATAGGGGTTCAATTTTATCTTTTTCTTCCTCTTCCTTTTCCTCTTCCCCCAAAAAGTAAGAAAGGGGAAAATAAGATCAAGATAATGAGCCTAGAAAAAGATAGTAAAGCAAAAAAAAAAAAGAATAGGGGTTTATCTTTTCTCCTTACTCAATTTTATTTTTTTCTTCCTCTTCCTTTTCCTCTTCCCCCAAAAAAGTAAGAAAGGTGGAAACAAGATCAAGATAATGAGCCTAGAAAAAGATAGTAAAGCAAAAAAAAAAAAGTGATGTTTAGTTTTTCTTCTTACTTAATTTTATCTTTGTCTTCCTCTCCACCCCAAAAAAAGTAAGAAAGGCGAAAACAAGATCAAGAAAACGAACATAATAACAAAAAGAAGAAAAGATAGTGAACCAAATAATAGTGATAATTAGTTTTTTTTCTTTTCAATCTATCTATCTATATCTATCTATCTATCTATCTATCTATCTATCTATCTATCTTTTCTTTATCTTCCCCCCAAAAAGTAAGAAAAATGAAAACAAAATCAAGAAAACACATTCACTTTCTTTCCCCCTTTTCACTCCCTTTTTTTTTTCTCCTTCGCCGTCTTACCTGTGTTATTCCTACCTGGACGAGGGTTTAATTACCTGCTTGTTACCTCTGATTTACCTGCTTGCTGCGTTTTGCTTCCTATTCTGGCCAGGTAGACGCGCGCACACACACACGCACGCACAGGTGTTTCTGGGTCTTAAATAAAAAGTGGGAGGAGGAGGAGGTGGAGGAGGAGGAGGAGGGAGAAGTCAAAGTAGTGGAAGAAAGAAAAATAATAAGTAGGAGAAATAATAAGAGGAGGAGGAGGAGGAGGAGGAGGAGGAGCAAAAACTTGGAGTAGCAGAAAAAAAGTAACATTGTAGGAAAGTAGAAGAGAAGTAGGAGATAAATAGCAGGAAGAGGAGGACGAGGAGGAGAACAAGAACAAGAAGAGGAGGAGAACCAAGGAGAAGAAGAGGAGGAAGAGGGGGAACAGGAGGAACGAAGTACAACAAGAGATGGGAAGAAGAAGGAGGAGACTGTCGGAAGAAGGAAAAGAAGAACCAGAACCAGAAGAGGAGGAGGAGGAGGAGGAGGAGGAGGAGGAGGGTGCTCTGGTGAAGTCTGGCACAGTATAAGTTCCTGTAAGGCCGTTCTAGAAGGAGCAGGAGGCGGCGCAGGAGGCGGAGGAATAGAAGAAGGCTTTTA
>NC_066567.1:7014984-7017484 GCF_024679095.1 Eriocheir sinensis | reverse complement strand
AACCAGTCACGTCATGTCATTCGGCCGCCCTCCTCCTCCTCCTCCTCCTCCTCCTCTCTCTCTCTCTCTCTCTCTCTCTCACTAACTCTCTCTCTCTCTCTCTCTCTCTCTCTCTCTCTCTCTCTCTCTCTCTCTCTCTCTCTCTCTCCAATCGCCATCCATCGTTCATTTTTTTTTCATTTTCTTCTTCCTCATCTTCGTCCTTGAGAATCTAACCGTACAGCCTTTCCCTCCTCCTCCTCCTCCTCCTCCTCCTCCTCCTCTTCCTCTCTTCCCTACGACCGGAAAGGTGAGGGGGAGGAGGAGGAGGAGGAGAAGGAGAAGGTTTACCTGTCCGTCTCCGGTTACCTGGTCCAGTGATTCATTAGTCATGCTCTTAACCTGGTGAGTCACGTGCTTGCTTACCTTACCTGTCCTTACCTTACCTATCCTTACCCTACCCTGCCTTTCCTATCCTCACCTTTCTTTACCTTACCCTACTTCACTGTACCATATCTTACTTTATCCTACCTTACCTTACCTGTCCTTACCTTATCCTACCTTTGCTAACCTGTCCTCACCTTACATTGCGTTAATTTACCTTACCTTACGACGTGTCTTTTCCTTTCCCTAGTTTTTCCATTTTTATATTATTTTTTTCTCTCCCTTTTACTTTCCTTTTTTATTTCCATTTTTTTCTTTTATAGTGTCTTCTTATGATATTTTCTTTCTCATTTTCTTTCTTTCCTTGCTTTATTTTTTCTTTACTCATATTTTCCTCTTTTCCAAACCAAAACATCATCATCATCATCATCATCATCATAACAAAAATAATAAATCTTGACGGAACACTCAGGTAATCCGACTCACCTTTTTGGCCAGGTGTAACTTCTCAGGTGTCACAATTAAGCCATGACCACCTACCTTACCCAACCCCTCCCTTACCCTACCCATCTTACCTTACCTGTGATATAAAAGGGGTAATGAGGGGGTGGCGGTGGTGGAAGGGAAAAGGGAAAGAAAGGGAAGGAAAGGGAAATGCTAGTGAGGGGGAGAGGAAGGGAAGGGAAGGGAAGGGAAGGAGAAGGAAAAAAGGTAGCGAAGAGAAGGAAGGGGAAGGGAAAGGGAAGGGAAAGGGAAAGGGATGGGAAAGGAAAGGGAAAGAGAAGGAAAGATGTAAGAGAGAGAGAGAGAGAGAGAGAGAGAGAGAGAGAGAGAGAGAGAGGCTGGCTTGAGAGAAACAAAAGACTAAGGGGAGGCGGGGGTCCCTTTCTATGGGAGTGAATTAAATACAGAGAGAGAGAGAGAGAGAGGAGGGAGGAGGGAGGAAGGTATGGAAAGATGATATTAGGCTGGAGAAAGCTGTCAAGGGGAGGAGGAGGAGGAGGAGGAGGAGGAGGAGGAGGAGGAGGAGGAGGAGAAGGAGGAGGAGGAGGAAACTGTTGAGGCAGATTGAGTAGAAAATAATGTAGTGAGAGAGAGAGAGAGAGAGAGATTAGAATTAAACAACAGAAATAGATGTCGAGATAATTTTTTTTTTCTCACGCTCATACTTTGGGACCCTCTCCCTCCCTCTCCTCTCCTCCTCCCTCCCTCCTCCTCTCCTCCCTCCTCTCCCTCCTCCTCCTCCTCCTCCTCTCCAGGAACTTCAACCTCCTCAACTCCCCAGAAACTCAGCGTCCTCCTCCTCCCTTCTCCTCTCTCTCTCTCTCTCTCTCTCTCTCTCTCTCTCTCTCGCTCTCTCTCTCTCTCTCTCTCTTCTCTCTCTCTCTCTCTCTCTCTCTCCTCTCGCCTCCTCCTCCTCCTCCTCTCTCTCTCTCTCTCTCTCTCTCTCTCTCTCTCTCTCTCTCTCTCTCTCTCTCTCTCTCTCTCTCTCGCTCTCTCTCTCTCTCTCTCTCTCTCTCTCTCTCTCTCTCTCTCTCTCTCTCTCTCTCTCTCTCTCTCTCTCTCTCTCTCTCTCTCTCTCTCTCTCTCTCTCTCTCTCTCTCTCTCTCTCTCTCTCTCTCTCTCTCTCTTCCTTCCCTTCCTTCCACTTCCCATCCCTTCCCTTCCCTTCCACTCTCTTCCCTTCTCTTCGCTTCTCTGTTCCCTTCTTTTGTTTTCCTTTCCCTTCCCTTTCTACCTTTCACTTCGCTTCTCTTCCCTTCCTTTTCCTTCCCTTCCCTTCCTGTGCCTTCCTTTTCCTTCCCTTCTTTTCCTTCCCATCCCTTCCCTTCCATTTCCTACCCATCCTTTCCTATCCCTTCCCTTCCCTTCCATACCCTTTCTTTTCCCTCCTTTCATTACCCTACATTCCCTTCCTTTTGTTTTCCCTTTCTTTCATATCTCTCCCTCCCCTCCCCTCCCCTCCCCTTCCTCCCCAGTCACGCCTCAGCTCCCAATTTATGCTGTAACTAATTCACGCTTCCCCCTCCCCCCTTCCTCCCCTCCCCTTCCCCTCCCCTTCCCCTCCCCTTCCTCCCCTCCCTTTCCACTTACACCCACACCTGGCACGTGCTCCGGATGTACACACACACACACA
>NC_066567.1:6997484-7009984 GCF_024679095.1 Eriocheir sinensis | reverse complement strand
CACACACATACACACGCACACACACACACATGTACACCCTCAGCCACCCACATACACACACACACACACACACAAAGAGGTACACACAGACGTACACACCGTTACCAGGTTCTCACGTTATTACACACACACACACACACACACACACACACACACACACACACACACACACACACACCGTAACGTTATAGGGGCAATATTTTACTTGTCATCCTCCCCCCCCTTCCCTTCCCCCTCCATCCCCCTCCCGAACCTCCCCACACCGCCCCCTACCGAGTACATGATATACTAAGGAAGGGGAAGGGAAGGGGAAAGGGGAAGAGAGGAAGAAAGGGGAAGATAAAGAAAGGAAGGGGAAGCGAAAAGAAGGAAGGGGAGGTGAGGGGAAGGGAAGGTTATAGGAAGGGGAAGGAAAATCAGGAGAAAGGGGAAATTGGGGATTGGGGAATGGGTAGTAATGGTATGGGGTGTTTGAGTTAGGTTGAATGGGGTTAAGAAAGGGGAAAATTGGGAAATGGGGGAATGGGGGAGAGACTGAAAGGGAAAGGGAATTGAGGGGAAAAGTAGAGGGAAGGGATAAAGGGAAAAGGGAAAAGGAGAGTGAGGGGAAAGGAGAGGAAAGGGAAAGGAAGTTGAGAGGGGAAATGCGAAGAGAGGACTGAGGAAAGGGGAAGCAAAGAGGAAGGGGAAGAGGAAAAGGAAGGGGTTGAGGAAAGGGGTAACAGGGAGGAAGGGGAAGAGATTGAGGAAAGGGGTAACAAAGAGAAAAGGGAAGGGGAAAGGGGTAAAGGGGAAGGGGTTGCCAGCCACCGCCGAGCAAGGGGTTTGATACATGGGTGTTAGTGGTTAAGGGGTGAATACAAGGGAAAGTTATGCTTGTAATAATTTAAAGGTATTTATTAAGGACCTGGAAGGGGAGGTGAGTAAGTGATGCCTCCTCCTCCTCCTCCTCCTCCTCCTCCTCTTCCTCCTCTTCCTCCTCTTCCTCCTCCTCTTCCTCCTCCTCTTCCTCCTCTTCCTCTTCCTCTTCTTCCTAATCTTCTTGTTTTCGTATTGGCTTTCTTCTTTCTTATCTTCCTTCTTCGCTTCGTTCTTTTCGTGTTCTCTTTTTTTATAGTTTTTTCTTCCCTTCTCTTCTTCCTCTTCTTCCTATTACTCCTCTTCTTTTCCCATCGTCTTCCTTCTCCTTATTTTCCTTATTCACTAACCTTATTTCTTCTACTTTTCTTTCTTATAGTTTTTTTCTCTCTCTCTCTCCTCCTCTTCCTCTTCTTCCTACTCCTCTTCTTTTCCTATCGTCTTCCTCCTCCTTATTTTCCTCTTTTTTTATTTAATCTTATTTTTTCTAGTTCTCTTTTTTCTTATATTTTTTCCCCCTCTCCTCCTCTTCCTCTTCTTCTTCCTACTCCTCTTCTTTTCCCATCGTCTTCCTCCTCCTTATTTTCCTCTTTTTTTAATCTTATTTCTTCAAGTTCTCCTTTTTCTGTTTTTTTTCTCCTCTCCTCTTGCCACTTCTTTTTCTTCCTCCTCCCTCTTCTCCTCTTCTTTTCTTCTTGTTTTTCTTCCTCCTGTTTTCCATTTTCACTTATTCGTATTTCTTCTGTTTTTCCTCTTTTTCTTAATCTTCCTTCTTCTTCCTTCTCCTCCTCCACCTTCTTTTTCTCATACCATTCTTCTTCCTTCTTCTCTTACTTTCCTCTTCTTCCCTTTCTTCTCCTCCTCCTCCTCCTCCTCCCCCTCTTCTTTGTCTTAATCTTCCTCCTCCTCGTTCTCATCCTTGTTCTTCCTCCTCATCCTGTCCCTCTTAATCTTCCTCCTCCTCCTCTTGTTGTTGTTGTTGTTGTTGTTGTTGTTGTTGTTGTTGTTGTTGTTGTTGTTGTTGTTGTTGTTGCAAGGTGACGGTGAATGGAAGGCGGTGTACAAGTGAAGGTAATTAATGTACGTACACACACACACACACACACACACACACACACACACACACACACACACACACACACACACACACCAATAAATATGATCGCCAGCAACACAAAGGGACAGTAAATTATTGTCTCCACGCACACACACACACACACACACACACACACACACACACACACACACACACACACACACACACACACACACACACACACACACACACACACACACACACACACATCTGAATAATTACCTTTTCTTCTTTACTTTAATTAATTTTTCACACCTGTGGGTCTTTAGATTGGCCAAGGTGTGTTTTTATTTACTTGTTTGTTTGTCTGTTTGTTTGTTAATACCTGGATATTTTAGGGGTTTTATTCTCTCTCTCTCTCTCTCTCTCTCTCTCTCTCTCTCTCTCTCTCTCTCTCTCTCTCTCTCTCTCTCTCTCTCTCTCTCTCTCTCTCTCTTTCTTCTTCTTCTTCTTCTTCTTCTTCTTCTTCTTCTTCTTCTTCTTCTTCTTCTTCTGCTACTTCTTTTTCTTCTATTTCTTCTTTTTCTTCTTTTCCTCTCTCTCTCTCTCTCTCTCTCTCTCTCTCTCTCTCTCTCTCTCTCTCTCTCTCTCTCTCTCTCTCTCTCTCTCTCTCTCTCTCTCTCTCTCTCTCTCTCTCTCTCTCTCTCTCTCTCTCTCTCTCTCTCTCTCTCTCTCTCTCTCTCTTATTCATGACGCACACACCAGGTAACTAATCAAATGTCACACCTTTGTAATGACCCGCCCAGGTGTACCTTTACCTGAGGCGCGTTCCCCCCCCCCCCCCTCTCGCTTCTGTTTAGTGAAGGTGTGCCCAGGTGTGTCCAGGTGTCTCCCTAAGTCATTCCCACGATATATTGTACTGGACACCTATCACCCTTTGCCCTCCCTTTCCTTCCCTTTACCTAGTTTTTTTTCTTCCCCGCCCTTCCCCTCACCTTTCCTTTCCTTACCTGTCTCATCCCCTCCCTTACCTATCACCCTTTGCCTTCCCTTGTCTTCCCTTTACCTCGGTTTTTCCTCTTCCTCTCCCTTCCCCTTCCCTTTCCCTTTCCTTACCTGTCTCCTCCCTCCCTTGCCTCTCACCCTTTGCCTTTCCTTACCTTCCCTTTACCTCGGTTTTTCCTTTCCTCTCCCTTCCCCTTCCCTTTCCTTACCTGTCTCATCCCCTCCCTTACCTATCACCCTTTGCCTTTCCTTACCTTCCCTTTACCTCGGTTTTTCCTCTTCCTCTCCCTTCCCCTTCCCCTTCCCTTTCCTTACCTGTCTCCTCCCCTCCCTTACCTTTCACCCTTTCTCTTCCCTTGCCTTCCCCTTACCTTATTTTTTTCTCTTCCGCTCTCTCTCTCCTTTTCCTCCCCTTCCCTGTCTCCTCTCCTCCTTTTGCCTTCCCCTTCCTCCCCTTACCTGCCTACCCTTTCTCTTGCCCTCCCTTCCCCTTCCCTTCCCTTAATTCTTTTCTTCCTTTCCCTTCCCTGATCTTCTCTTTTCTTCACTTCTATTCCTTTACCTTCCCTTACCCTCTCTCTATCTTTTTCTCTTCCCCTTCCTTCCCTTTCCCTTCCTTTACCTGTCTCCTCCCTTCCCTTCCCTTTTACCTCTTTCCTTCCCTTCTCTTTCCTTTTCTTTTCTCTTCCCCTCCCTCCCCTTCCCTCTCTTTTTCTCTTCCTCTCACTCCCTTTCCCTATCCCTTTCCTATCTTCCTTTACCTCTCCCTTATCACATCTTCCCTTCCCTTCCCTTCCCTTTCATTCTCTTCACTTCCCTTCCCTTCCCTTCCCTTCCTTTCCCTTCCCTTCCTTTTCCTTCCCTTTCTTTCCCCTCTTCTGACCTTTTCCTTTTTCCTTTCCTGGTGACTGTGATTGTGATGATAGTGATGGTGATGGTGGTGATGGTGATGGTGGTGATGGTGATGACTGTCAGAACGTGGACAAAAGACCTTCACCATTGCATCACCACCCTTATCACCACTTAATGACGTCACCACCACCACCACCACCACCACCACCACGGATGAGGGAGGGGAGGGAGCGAGAGAGAAAGGAATGGAGGGGAGAGGTTGAGATAATGAAAGAGGGGAGGGAGGGAGGGAGAGAGGGAGAGTATAATGAGAGGGAAGGAGGGAAGAGGAAGAGGAAGGGGAATCAGGAAGGAGAGTTAGTGAGTGTAATGAAATGGGAAAGGAAGGAAGGGGAAAATGAGTAAGTCAGAGTAAGTCAGTGAGTGTTAAAGGAGGAGGAGGAGGAGGAGGAGGAAGAAGAGGAAGAAGGAGACGAAGAGAAGAAAGAAAGAAAGAATGGAATAGAAAATGATAAATCAGTGAGTGTTAAAGAGGAGGAAAAGGAGGAGGAGAGAAAGAAAAGGAGGAGAAAGAAGAGGAAGAAGAAGAGAAACAAAATGTAGAGTGAAATAGAGAATAAGTAAGAGATAAAATATGAAGAGAAAGGAACGAAAATAAGAGGAAGGGGTAAAGAAAAGGAGGAGAAAGAAGAGGAAGAAGAAGAGAAAAAATGTAGAGTGAAATAGAGAATAAGTAAGAGATAAAATATGAAGAGAAAGGAACGAGAGAAAGGGAAGGGTAAAGAAGGGAAGGAGAAAGGGGTGAAGGGGGAAAGGGAAAGGGGGGACAGGTGACCAATATCTTAATTAGAAACTATGTCAGGTGACCCCGTGACCCTGGCAACCCCCTTGGTCACGTGGTAATGAGGTCACGTACACACACACACACACACACACACACACACACAAACAAACAAACAGAAACATAGAAACAGAGAGAGAGAGAGAGAGAGAGAGAGAGAGAGAGAGTAAATAAAACATTTTGTAACATTTATTATGAACAAGTACCATAAAACTGTAGCATTATGGAAGGGAAAGGAAGGGAAAGAAAGGAAATGGAAGGGAAGGATAGTTAAGAGAAAGGAAGGGAAAGAAAAATGAGAGAAGGAAAGGGAAGAAAAGAAAAAGAACGGAAATGAAAATGAATGAAAGGAAAAAGAGAAGAGAAAGAAAGGAAAGAAAAGAAAAAGAACGAAAAGGAAAGGAAGGGAAAGAAAGGAAATGGAAGGGAAGGATAGTTAAGAGAAAGGAAGGGAAAGAAAAATGAGAGAAGGAAAAGGAAGAAAAGAAAAAGAACGGAAAGGAAAATGAATGAAAGGAAAAAGAGAAGAGAAAGAAAGGAAAGAAAAGAAAAAGAACAAAAAGGAAGAGGAATGAAAGGAAAAAGAAGAGATGGAAAGGAAGGAAAAGGAAAGGAGAGGAAATGGAAGGGAAGATAAAGGAAGGCAAAGGAAAACAAGAGCTAAAAAGGAAGAGGAAGGAAACGGAAGAGAACGGAAAGACATGGAAGGGAAAAGAAAGGCAGAGAAAAAGAAAGATAGGGAAAGGAAAATAAAAAAACGAGAAGGGAAATGGAAGGGAAAGGGAAGGAAAAGGATGATTAAGGGAAGGGAAGGGAAGGGATATGCACGTGTCGGAGAGGACGAAGGGAAGTGAAGGGGAAGGAAGAGGAAGGGGAGGCCGTTGGTGGGTGATCATTAGGGCAGGTGAGGGGAAGTGAGGGGAGGAGGAGGAGGAGGAGGAGGAGGAGGAGGAGGGGGGACTAACAGACTGGGTTATCCCTTTTTTTACCTCCTGTCTACTTCCCCTCTTCTTCCCCTCTTCCTCCCCTCTCCTCCTCCCCTCCTCCACCCTTTCTTCCCTCCCTCCACTCTTCTCATTTTTAACACTCCTCTCTCTCTCCACATTTTTTCCTCCTTCCTCCACGTTGCTCTTTTATTTTTTTTTCCTCCACTTCTTGACATGACCACACTTACTCTTCCTCCTCCTCTTCCTCCTCCTCCTCCTCTTCCTCTTTTTCGTGTCCTTATATTCATTCCTCTCTGACCCTCTTTTCTTCCTCTCTTTCTCTTCCTCTTTTCTTTTGTTATATTTTCTTCACTTTTTCCTTTTTGTTCTTTCTTTATCTTTCTTTTTTTTTACATTTATTTTCTCTCACTTTCCTCTTTTTCTATTTTTTCTTTCTTCTGTTCTTTTTTCTCTCCTTTTATGGTATTTTCACCCGTTTACTTTCCCTTTCTTTCTTTCTTTCCTCTCTTCCTTCCCTTCTTTATCTATGCCCTTCAGTTATCTTTCCTTCCCCTTCTTCCTTTCTTCCTTCCCTTTTCCACCTCTTTCCTTCCCGTTTACTTTCCCTTTCTTTCTGTCTTCCCTCCCTTCCTTCCCTTCTCTACCACTTCCCTTTCTACCCTTCATCTTTTCCTACCTTACTTTCCTTCCCTTTCTTCCTTTCTTCCTTCCCTTTCCTACTTCTTTCCTTCCCAGTCTTTATCTTTTCCGTCTCATCTTCCCTTCCTTCCTTACCTTACTCCTTCCTTCCTTACCTTAATTCCTTCTCCTATTTCTTCTTACCTTCTTCCTTTCCTCACTCCCTTCCTTACCTTACCTTTCCCTTCCTTCTTCCCTTCAGTCCTTTCCTCTCTCCTTCCTTACCTTACCTTAATTCCTTTCCCTTCCTTCTTACCTTCTTCCTTTCCTCACTCCCTTACCTTTCCCTTCCTTCTTCCCCATCACCTTCCCCATCACCGCCCCCCAGCGCCGCCTGTTTGCCCAACACTTACCTACACAATGATCACTATCAAGGTGTTTTTAATAATGTACAGGTAAACAGCATTTCAAGCGGCAGGGAAGGTGATGGACAGGTGTGGCGGGGAAAGTGAATTATTTAGCGTACCTGAGAAGGGGGGAGGGGGATGGACGCAACAACTACTACTACTACTACTACTACTACTACTACTACTACTACTACTACTACTACTACTACTACTACTACTACTACTACTACTACTACTACTACTACTACTACTACTACTACTACTACTACTGCTACTACTACTACTACTACTACTACTACTACTACTATTACCTTTGCAAACACACCTGAGAATACACCTTCCTCATACCTGTCTTCCTCCTCCTCCTCCTCCTCCTCCTCCTCCTCCTCCTCCTCTTCTTCCTACTCTTACTCCTCCTCCATTCCGTTGGCCTAGTAATATTCTGTGTGTGTGTGTGTGTGTGTGTGTGTGTGTGTGTGTGTGTGTGTGTGTGTTAAAGGGATGATTATTATGTAAGGAAGATATTTTGGTATTCTTTTTTCTTTTCCTTATTTTCCTATTTTTCTTTTTTTGTTTTGTTTTTGTTTTTGTTTTTGTTCTTGGTTGACTTGTTAATTTTTCTTCATTTTCTTTTTCTTCTTCCTCCTCCTCCTCCTCCTCCTCCTCCTCCTCCTCCTCCGCCACCACCACCACTTCCTCGACCTATATTCCAACCTCACCACACACACACACACACACACACACACACACACACACACACACACACACACACACACACACACACACACACACACACACACACACACACACACACACACACACACACACACACACACACACACACACACACACACACCAGGTGGCCTCCTAACCCCCCCGCCCCCCTTCTCACCTGGACTAACAGAAGGTGTGGGTCGTTATCTCCCTTATCTGCCTTATCTGCCTGTTGGCGCGTGCTGTCTCCCCCCTCCCCTCCCCTCCCCCCTCCCTTTCCTCTCCCTCCCTTTCCTCTCCCACTGTCTCTCACACCCCTTCTCTACTACTTTATCAAACTCTCTCTCTCTCTCTCTCTCTCTCTCTCTCTCTCTCTCTCTCTCTCTCTCTCTCTCTCTCTCTCTCTCTCTCTCTCTCTCTCTCTCTCTCTCTCTCTCTCTCTCTCTCTCTCTCTCTCTCTCTCATTTTCTCTTTCTTCTCCCTCTTCTTTTATCATATCTTTCTATTATAATTGTCTCCCCTATCTTTATTTTCCTCCTTCTCTCCCTATCTTCCTCCACTCACTATCTTTTTTTCTTTTTACTGCGCCCCCCCTCCTCCTCTCCCTTCTACCCCTCTCCCCCTTTTTCCTCTCCCCTCCTTCTCTCCCCTCATTAAGTTATCCGCCTTTCTCATCTCTTCCTTATTATCTTCTCGTTCTTCTCTTCCTCTCTCTGCATCTTTTTTTTATCACATCTTTATCATAGTTTTTGTCTCCCCTTATCGTCTTGCTCTTTCAACTTTTCTTCTCCCCTTCTTTCTCTCGTTATCTTTCTCCCCATTTTTATTTCGCATTCACCACTTTTTTTCTCTATGTCCATCTTCTTTCTCCTCCTTCTTTATCTATCTTCATCTATTTCCCTCTTCTTCTCTTTTTTTTCGTCATTTTCTCCCCATGTTTTCTCTCCCTCATATCCTTTTCCTCCCCACCATTTTCCTCCCCTCACCTATCTCCTCATCTTTTCCCCTCTTCTTCTTTTCCTTTCTTCATTTTCTCCCCATGTTTTCTCTCCCTCATATCCTTTTCCTCCCCACCATTTTCCTCCCCTCACCTATCTCCTCATCTTTTCCCCTCTTCTACTTTTCCTTTCTTCATTTTCTCCCCATGTTTTTTCTCCCTCATATCCTTTTTTCTCCCCACCTTCTTCCTCCCCACCTTCTTCCTCCCCACCTTCTTCCTCCCCTCACCTATTTATTCATTTCATTCACTCACTTCTATGAATAAGAATGTCAATTATTCACCAATGTTTGCCCGTCTGTTTGTGCGTTTATTTTTGTTCATTTCCTGGTGAATATAAAAGAAATAGAATGTGTGTTTGTTGTTGCTGTTGTTCCTGTTGTTGTTGTTGTTGGTGATGTTGTTGTGTATTATGTATGACCTTCTGTGTGTGTGTGTGTGTGTGTGTGTGTGTGTGTGTGTGTGTGTGTGTGTGTGTGTGTATTGAAAACTTTTGTGAGATTAAATAATTATTCTTTAATATTCACAGTGAACTCATTGCTCATTTTGACGGCCATGTGTGTGTGTGTGTGTGTGTGTGTGTGTGTGTGTGTGTGTGTGTGTGTGTGTGTGTGTGTGTGTGTGTGTGCGCTGGGTGGCATTCCTGGTCGTCTATAATAAATATCTCACTCTAGGCTTTTGCACAGTACAAATATTGAGCAACCACCATCACCATCACCACCACCACCACCACCACCACCACCAAACACAAACATCATTACCACCAAACCCTCCGTAACACCTTCATCGTTGCCACACAAAATTAAATTTTCAAGGTACAAAAGCAGCCTTATTTTCAGGTAGCACAGGTATGGACAGGTGTGTATAGAGACAGGTGTGTGTATGTAGGTGTGTTTGTGGGTAATATATATTGGGAAGATGAGGTGAGGGAAGGGGAAGGGGAGGGGAGTTACCAGGTGTGTGTGTGTGTGTGTGTGTGTGTGTGTGTGTGTGTGTGTGTGTGTGTGTATGTGGGTGTTAACCAGGTGTGTGACAGGTGTTTTAGAGAGAGAGAGAGAGAGAGAGAGAGAGAGGCAGGTGTGTGAAGGAAGGTATCTGCCGATGATATCAAGGAACAGAGTGTGTGAGTGTGCTATCTACCCCCCCTTGTTATCTCTCTCTCTCTCTCTCTCTCTCTCTCTCTCTCTCTCTCTCTCTTCATCTCTCCACTTATCTCCCTTCTCTCCTCTCTGATGTGGAGGGAAGTAGAGAAGAGAGAAGGGGCATTGACCAGTCCTCTCTTTCCCTCCTTTCCTCCTCTCCTTTCATCCTTCCCTCCATTCCTCCTCTCCTTTCTTCCTTCCCTCCTTTCCTCCTCTCCTTCCCTCCTTTCCTCTATTTTCCTTTTCCTTTTTTTTTCTTTCCTACTTTCCTCCATTCCTTCCTTATTTTCTCCTCTTCCTTCTCCTCCTCTCCTTCTCCTCCCTCCCTCTCCCTCTCTCCTTCATTCTCATTTAGTCTTTCACATATGTCACCTAAGTGTATGTGTGTGTATGTGCGTATGTGCGTGTGTGTCGGGGGGGGGGGGGCAGGTATTCGTACATAATTAGTTTGTACACGTGACTGTTAACCATCTGTGTGTGTGTGTGTGTGTGTGTGTGTGTGTGTGTGTGTGTGTGTGTGTGTGTCATTATAAAGTGGTGCATCACTCATAACATCTGCCTGTGTGCGTCTTTCCAGGTGTGTGTGTGTGTGTGTGTGTGTGTGTGTGTGTGTGTGTGTGCGTGTGCGTGTATTTGCTCACCTGTCTTAATCAGCCAATCAGAACTCACCTCTTTAATCAGTGACCCCAAAAAAACCTGACCAATAGGAAAATCGTATTCTTAAAAAGAGGAAGAGGAGGAGGAGGAAGAGGAGAAGGAAAAAAAGGAGGAAAAAGAACTGAGAGAGAAGAAAATGACAGGAAGAAAGGGATAACAGGGAGGAAAAAGAAGAGGAGGAAGAGAAAGGAAAAGAGGAAAATAAATAAAGAAAAAAATAAGGAAAAACAGATTGCTAATAAAATCTTAAAGAGAACGGAGGAAAAGAGGAGGAGGAGGGGGAGGAGGAGGAGGAGGAGGAAGAGGGGGGGAGTACCAGAGTGCCAATCATTGCCTTAAGATGCCAACGGTGCCACCTGTGTGTGTGTGTGTGTGTGTGTGTGTGTGTGTGTGTGTGTGTTGAATGAAAGTGAAATTGGGTTGCTTGGGATAATGTGAAAATAACGTGATGTGTTTGTTTGTCTGTTTGTTTGATGGTGTTTGGCGGTGATGGTGGTGATGATGGTGGTGGTGGTGGTGATGTTGATGGTGGTGGTGGTGGTGGTGATGTGGTGAGAAAGAGAAGATAGTTTGTACCTTTATTTGATCTCTGTTATTCTCTTTTATTTTTATTGTTTTATGTTTTATGTTTTTTTTTATTTCCCATTTCATTTTTATCTTCTTTCTCTTCCTCTTCCTTCTTCTTCCTCCTCCTCTTCCTCTTCCTCCACGTAAAAGATACACCAATTTACCTGCACAGAAAAAAAGTTAAATCGTAGGAAAAGTAAAAAAATAAATAAATAAATAAATAAAGATAGATAAAGAAATAGACAACGACCACACTTGTGAGGGATGACTATAATAAAATGTCCAGGTGCAAGATACATAAATTTAGCCACATAAAAATAACGAAAAATAATAGAGAAAATAAAGATGAAAGAAATAGGATGAAATAAAGAGGAGAAAAGAATTACAGGTATGAAGGATGACTATAATAAGATGTTCAGGTGAAATATACATAAATTTAGCCACAAAAAAGGAAAAATAGTAGAATAGAGAAAATGGGAAATAGTTGAAAGAAAAATTAAGATGAAAGAAATAGGATGAAATAAAGAGGAGAAAAGAATTACAGGTATGAGGGATGACTATAATAAGATGTCCACGAGAACGATACATAAATTTAGTCATAGAGAAAACATGAAACAGTAAAAAGAATAAAGATGAAAGAAATATGACGGAAGAAAACGAGTAGAGGTGTGAGGGATGACTATAATAAAACGTCCAGGCGAAGATTAAAAAAAAAAAATACATACACAGAAAAAAGTAAAATCATAGAAAAGTTAAAAAAATAAAGATAAACAAAGCAATAGAAAACGAGTAGAGGTGTGAGGCATGACTATAATAAAACGTCCAGGCGAAGATTAAAAAAAATACATACACAGAAAAAAATGAAATCATAGAAATAAGTAAAATAAGTAAAGATAAATAAAGCAATAGAAAACGAGTAGAGGTGTGAGGGATGACTCTAATAAAATGTCACAGTGATAGATGCATATATTTACCTGTATAGAAAACTAGAAATGATAGAAAAGTAAAGATGAAAGAAATATGATGAAAGAAAACGGATTGAGGTAAGGCCGAGGTAGAGATGTGAGGGATGACTAATAAAATGTCCAGGAAAAAAACGATTAATATATTTCCCTGCATAGAAAACAAGAAATGGTAGAGAAAAAGTAAAAATGAAAGAAATATGAAGAAAGAAAACGAATTGAGGTAAGGCCGAGGTAGAGGTGTGAGGGATGACTAATAAAATGTCCAGGAATAAAAAGATGAGTAGATTTACCTGCATAGAAAACTAGAAATGGTAGAAATAAAAGTAAAAATGAAAGAAATATGATGAAAGAAAACGAATTGAGGTAAGGCCGAGGTAGAGGTGTGAGGGATGACTCTAATAAGATGTCTCGGTGATAGATGGATATATTTAGCCCAGCAGAAGGTCACTTTGGCGCCGAATTGTGAAGTAGCGACGATAAATCACCACGAGGGACATTAGCGAGTGAAATAGAGCTCGATTAAAAGGAAATAAATCACAGGACGAAGGAATACAAGTGTGAATACAACGTTATTCAAGAGAGAGAGAGAGAGAGAGAGAGAGAGAGAGGAATAGAGTAGCATGGGATTCTCTTTCTCATACCAACCGAGTAACCTACCAACACACACACACACACACACACACACACACACACACACACACACACACACACGTCACATTCAGGCAATATGTGGCTAGTTTTGAGCTATTAATCATTTCTGGACGCTGGGAAAGGAAGGGAAGGGAAGGGAAGGGAAGGGGAGGGAAGGGAGGGAAGGGAAGGGAAGGGAAGGGAAGGGAAGGGAAGGGAAGGGAAGGGAAGGGAAGGGAAGGGAAGGGAAGGGAAGAGAATGGA
>NC_066567.1:6979984-6987484 GCF_024679095.1 Eriocheir sinensis | reverse complement strand
GACAGGTAAGGAAGGTATGGCAGGTGTGGAATGCAACACACCTGAGATTTATGATTCCGCTGATTAGAAAGGTGTGGAGAAATTTACCTGTGACTGCTATGAGTACTTTCCCTTTCTCTCTCTCTCTCTCTCTCTCTCTCTCTCTCTCTCTCTCTCTCTCTCTCTCTCTCTCTCTCTCTCTCTCTCTCTCTCTCTCTCTCTCTCTCTCTCTCTCTCTCTCTCTCTCCTCCTCCTCCTCCTCCTCCTCCTCCTCCTCCGTGTCTTCCTCCTCCTCCTCTTTCTAAAGTAATCATGAGTGTGGGAGGAAGGAATGGAGGAAGAATTTGATGTAGGAAGGAAAGAGAGGAAGGGGAAGGAATATATGGAAGAAGGAAGGAAGAAGGAAAGGAAGGAGGGAAGAAAAGAGGATAGAAAGGAAGGCAATGAGAGAAAGAAGGAAGATCAAAGGAAAGAATGAATGGAGAATGAAAGGAAGGAGGAAGGAAGGAGGACAAAAGAGAAGGATTGAGGAAAAAGGACGAAAAAAAATAAAGGAGAAAGGAAGGAAAGGAAGAAAAGGAAGAGTGAGTGAGGAAAGGAAAAGGAAAGAGATAAAGGAAGAAAAGGAATGAAGGAAAGAAGGAAGGAAGAAAGGGAAGGAAGAAGGAAATGAATGAAGGAAAAAATAATGAAGATACAGAGAAAAAAATATCAGGGAATGTTGAAAGAAGAAGGGAAGGGAAGGGAATGAATCGAGGCAAAAGAACGAAGGAAGGAAAGAAGAGAGGAAGGAGGAAGGAAGGGAAAGAGGGAGGGAGAGTGAAGGAGGAGGCCTGGAGAGTAGTTATATATATAGTGATGGATGTTGTATGGAAATTATGGATGGGAAATAGAAGATGGGAAGTCCGCGTGTGAGTGTATGTAGATGGGAGTGATGGATGGAAGAGAGGGAGGGGGGGAGGGAGGGTGAGGGAGGGAGAGGGGGATGGAAAGCGAAGGAGTGGGAAAAGAGGAAAGGAAGAGAAAGAGAAGAGAGAGAAGTGAGAGAAAGAGAATAAAAAGGGAAAGAGATAGAAAGAAAATAGGAAGAAAGAGGGAGGAAAGGAGAGAACGAAGGAGTGGGAGAAGGAGAGAGGAAGAGTAAGAGAAGAGAGAGAAGTGCAAGAAAGAAGATAAAAAGGGGGAGAGATAGAAAGAAAATAGGAAGGAGGGAGGAAAGGAGAGAACGAAGGAGTGATAAGAGAGGGGAAGATGAAGAAGGAAAATGCAAGAAAGAAGATAAAAAGGGGAAGAGATAGAAAGAAAATAGAAAGGAGAGAGGAAAGGAGTGATTAGAGAGTGGAAGATAGAGAAAAGGGAGGAAAATGCAAGAAAGAAGATAGACAGAAATAGAGAGAGAAAGTAGAAGGAAAGGGAGAGGAAGAGAAAGGGAGATTGGGAGAAGAGGAAAAGAAGGAGGAAAGAAGAAAGCGAAGGAGTAGGAAAAAGGGAGGAGAAAGGGAGGGGAAATGAAGGAAGTACGAGAAAGAAGGAAAAATGAGAAGGAAAGAGGGAGAAAGTAGAAGGAAAGGAAAGGGAAGAAAAGGGAGATAGGGAGAAGTGGAAAAGAGGGCGCAAAGGAGGAAATGCAAGTAAGGAAAAAAGAGAGAGTTAGAGAGAGAAAGTAGAAGAGAAAGGAAGAAAAACGGAGAGGAGAAAAGGGAGGAAAGGAGAGAAGGGAAAGGAAATAAAGGAACAGAGAGGGAGGAAAAAAACAGAGAAAGAAAGGAGGAGGAAAGGAAGGAGGGAGGAAAAGAAAAAGGATGAAGAAAGGAAAGGAAAATATGTACACGGATTATATAATTTTACACACACACACACACACACACACTAATAAGCAGCATCTCATAACTAAGACGAAGATGGAGGGAGGGAAAGGTAAGAGGAGGAGGAGGAAGAGGAGGAGGAGGAGGAGGAGGAGGAGGAGGAGGAGGAGGAGGTTAGGATGCCCCTCTCCTCCTCCCCCCCACCCCCCAATTCCCCCCGCCACTCAGGCTAATCCACTTACGAGGTGAGAGAGAGAGAGAGGGAGAGGGAGAGAGAAAAGGAGGGCTTGAGATGGAAGGGAAAAGGGAGAGAAGATAGAGGAATGGAGTGATGATGGGACGAGGGAATGGAAGGAATAGCAAAACAGGGAAAGGAAAAGAAGAAAGGAGGAAGGGAAAAAGTGAAACGAAGCGCAAAGAAGAACGAAAGAAGATAGTTACGAAGAGAAAGATAAGGTAAGGTAATTTTGTGAAGGGGAATATAAAAGGGAAATATATCAGTTTTAATGAAGGAAGTAAGGAAAGGGAAGTAAGGAAGAAACTGAATTACAGAAAGGAAAGGAAAAAGAAGGGAAGAGAAAGATGAAATAAAATGGAAGAGGAAGAGGAAGGCAAGGGAAAGAAGAAGGCAGACATAAAGGAGGAAGCGAGAAGATATTGAAGACAAACGGAAGGGAAGAAAAAGGTAAAGAAAGGAAAGAGAAAAAAATGGGAAAGGAAGTAAATAGAAGGGAGAAAGGAAAGTAAGGTAATTAGCCAAGACAAAAATCGATAAAAATATAAATGAATTAGTAGATAAAGCAAAGGAAGGGAAAAGAAAAGAAAGAATAAAATATAGAGAAAGGAAAAATAGTGAAAGGGAAAGTGAGGGAATATAAGAGAGAAAGGAAGGAAAGGTGTTCAGCCAGGTAAGAAAATTAGGGATTAAGCATTTTGGCTCCACAGGTTAATCCTTGGACAGGGGAGGTGGTGGTGGTGGTGGTGATGGTAGTGGTGGTGGTGGTGGTGGTGATGGTAGTGGTGGTGGTGGTGGTGATGGTGGTGGTGAGGATGATTTGGTGGTGCTTAAGTTCCTCTGCTCTCTCTCTCTCTCTCTCTCTCTCTCTCTCTCTCTCTCTCTCTCTCTCTCTCTCTCTCTCTCTCTCTCTCTCTCTCTCTCTCTCTCTCTCTCTCTCTCTCTCTCTCTCTCTCTCTCTTAATTTACATCTTCATTTAGTTATATTAGGTAATCAATTTATAGATCAATGAGAGAGAGAGAGAGAATTAAAGTTGGTGAGGGAGGGAGAGAGGGAGGGGGCGAAGAGTGGTTGAGTGGGGAGAGAGAGAGAGAGAAGGAGGGAGGGAGGGAGAGAGAGAGAGGGAGAGAGGGAGGGAGAGGGAGGGAGAAAGACACTCACTCTCACAATGCATCGTTGACTGGCCAGAATACTCTCCCTCCCTCTCTCCCTCTCCCTCTCTCCCTTCCTCCCTCCTTCCCTTCCTCTCCTATTATTCTCGTCGCTTTCTCATTTCTCGGCTTTTTTTCTTTTTTTACTGTTTCTTTTATTTCTCGGTCAGCAGTTCACTTTTTGGAGCATTTGACCCCCTCCCCCCCTCCCCCCTCCTCCCCCCTCGTGAAGCCTCAAATGGGGGTTCGAAGCCTGTATTTGAAGGGTTCGATTCCGTTTGGTTTTGGTGAGTCGTGTTTTGGAACCTTGGTGGAGAAAATTGTGGAAGGATATTATATATACTTTTTTTTTCGAAAGGTTCATTGTTATTTTTATTTTTTGGAGGAGTTTTGTTTGCATTGCTTTATTTATTTTTGTTCTTTTTTACTGTATTTTATTTTATTTTTTATTATTAAGGTCCTAAAATCAAACGTTCTTTTTATTTTTGCTTTTCGGATATTTTTTTTCAATTGGTAACATTTTCTGGCATTGGCAAAACATCAGATGAACCTTTTTTTCGAAACATCACGAAACTTAACCTTCATTTCGGACTAATAATAAAAACAAACAAACTAATGCTCTCCCTCTAAACTATTTCTCACTTTCTAATAGATTTTCCTAACTTCCCTGACCAGTAACTTCTCGTTTTATTTTCATACACAATACTCATATATTTCACCTTTTTTAGACACAACTTTTATTCTCTTTAAACTCTAACTTCTTTCCCGCCTAAGTACACCGCAAACTATTTCAAACATTTAAAGACGTCTATAGCTTTTTATGTTCCTCCCCCTCTTCAATTTTCTTTTCTTTTCTTCTGTTCTTCGCTAATATTTCAAACATTTATAGACAGTTTTTTTTTTGTATCTTTCTTCTATTTTCTCTCCTTCCCTGCAAACATTAAAAGACGTCTATAGCTTTTTATATTTCTTCCCCTCTTCAATTTTCTTTTCTTTTCTTCTGTTCTTCGCTAATATTTCAAACATTTATAGACAGTTATTTTTTATATATTTCTTCTATTTTCTCTCCTTCCCTGCAAACATTAAAAGACGTCTATAGCTTTTTATATTTCTTCCTCTCTCCAATTTTCTTTTCTTTTCTTCTGTTCTTCGCTAATATTTCAAACATTTACAGACAGTTTTTTTTTTATATATTTCTTCTATTTTCTCTCCTTCCCTGCAAACATTAAAAGACGTCTATAGCTTTTTATATTTCTTCCCCTCTTCAATTTTCTTTTCTTGTTTTTCACTAATATTTCACATTTATAGACATTTTTTTATATATCTTCTCTACTACCTACCTTCCTTTCTCCCTTCTCTTTTCTTCTCTTCCTTTCCTCTTTTCTCATTTTCCTTTCTTTATTTTTTTATATTCCTCCCCTCTTCAATTTTCTTTTGTTCTGTTTTTCACTAATATTTCAAACATTTATAGACATTTTTTCATATATCTTCTCTACTACTTACTTTCCTTCCTCCCGTCTATTCTATTCTCTTCCTTTCCCCTTTTCTCATTTTCCTTTCTTTACCTTTTTCTTCCCTTCCATTTGTCCTCAATGTCTCCTGTTTTCTCTCTTTCCCTCCAAACATTAACAGACGTCTACAATTTTTTTTTTTTTAGCATTCATTTCCCTCCAAATTACTTTTCCTACGGTCCTTTCTTCGCTTCCCTCATTTTCGTCACTCTGTTTTCACCTTCTAATTACAAAGCTATTAACAGGTGAGCCACTAACTCTATTTTTTTTTTATCACTACGTTAAATACTTCACCTGTCATTAACTTTCCTAACCTTTTTTCCCTTCAAACGTTTACTTTTTTTCTCTTTTTTTTTTCTCTCTCAGCAGCAAGTGTATTTTCTAAGTATATCCACTTCTACAAATCAATATCACACTGCTTCATACCTCCTATTCTTCCCTAACTTAATTTTTTACATATTTCTACGTTCAGAAGCGAATTTCATAATACTTCATACGTTTCTGCTTTCCTGTCTTTATTATCGCCATCTTTCTCCATTCATTTCCTATTCTTTAACTTCATTTTCTACTTATTTCTTCATATTTTTTTTTCTTGCTAGTTTATTTTCTTTCTTCTATTTTCTTTCTTTCTATTTTCTTCGTCTTTCTACATTCACAAATTATCACACCTTTCTTGCGTTTTCTCTACTCTTCCTTCATTTTCCACCTCTTCTTTTATCCACAAGTTCATATCACACATTTCTTAATCTTTTTCTTTCTAGTTTATTTTATTTCTCCTTTCTTCTTCATTTCTATTTTCTCTATTTCTCTACATTCACAAGTTATTATCCCACTTTCTTACCTTTTCTCTACTCTTCCTTCATTTTCCACTTCTTCCTTTATCCTCAAGATCATATCACACACTTCTTCATTCCTTTCTCCTTTTCTATCTCTATTTCTTCATCTTTCTTTCTCCACAAATCAATATCAACACACTTTTTTGCACCTTTCCTCTTCCCTATCTTTACTTTCTTCATCTTTCAACATTTGCAAGTCGATATCACGCACATTTTCATTCCCTCCTTCTTGTCTATCTTTATTTTTTTACTTTCCTACATTCACAGATCAATATCAACACATTTTACCGTACCTTCCCTCTTCCCTATCTTTATTTTCTTCTTCTTTCCCTATTTACAACTGGAGTTCATGTATTTCTTCCTGTCTTCTTCTTTCTCTCTTCATTTCTTCATCTTCCTACATTCACAAATCAATATCAACACATTTTACCGAACCTTCCCTCTTCCCTATCTTTATTTTCTTTTTCTTTCTCTATTTACAACTCGAGTTCATTTATTTCTTCCTGTCTTCTTCTTCTCTATCTTCATTTCTTCATCTTCCTACATTCACAAATCAATATTAACACATTTTACCGAACCTTCCCTCTTCCCCATCTTTATTTTCTTTTTCTTTCTCTATTTACAACTCGAGTTCATGTGTTTCTTCCTGTCTTCTTCTTTTCTATCTTCATTTCTTCATCTTCCTACATTCACAAATCAATATCAACACATTTTACCGAACCTTCCCTCTTCCCTATCTTTATTTTCTTTTTCTTTCTCTATTTACAACTCGAGTTCATGTATTTCTTCCTGCTTTTCATCTTTTCTATCTTCATTTCTTCATCTTCCTTTATTTACAAATCAATATCACTTACTTCTTCTTTCACTTCCACACCTTCCCTTTCTTATTCTTCACGTATTTCTTCCTGTCTATCTTCTTTTCTATCTTCATTTCTTCATCTTCCTTTATTCACGAATCAATATCAATCACTTCTTCTTACTCTTCCACATCTTTCCTTTCTTCTCCTCCTCTTCGCCTCTGCTCAGGTACTCCTCGTTGGCCAGCAGGTGTGTAGGGGGTCAGCTTGTCTAGGTAACACACGGGGACGCAGGTAGTGAGCAGCGAGATGGAGCAGTATCCCCTGAAAAGTATTTATGTTAACTGGGAAAACCTGCCAAATGAAAGCACTGGCGTCGATTTCTGGCATTTCTCTTCGATTTTCTCCCCTTTTCTCCCTTCCTTTACTTCCCTTATCCTCTACATCCTTTATTTACCTTCTAATTGCTATATCGTGAACAGGTGGGATAGGTAAGGTCAGGTAAACTATGGTATTCACAAGTATTATTTCGATTTCTGGTGTTTCTTTTCGATTTTCTCTTCTTCCCTTCCTTTCTTCGCTTCTCTCTTGTTCTATTTCCTCTGTTTACCTTCTAATTGCTATATCGTGAACAGGTGGGATAGGTAAGGTCAGGTAAACTATGGTATTCACAAGTATTACTTCGATTTTTTGCTTCTTTTCGATTTTCTCCCCTTTTCTCCCTTCCTTTACTTCCCTTATCTTCTATTTCCTTTATTTACCTTCTAATTGCTATATCGTGAACAGGTGGGATAGGTAAGGTCAGGTAAACTATGGTATTCACAGGTATTATTTCGATTTTTTGCTTCTTTTCGATTTTCTCCCCTTTTCTCCCTTCCTTTACTTCCCTTTTCTTCTACCTCCTTTATTTACCTTCTAATTGCTATATCGGAACAGGTGGGATAGGTAAGGTCAGGTAAACTATGGTATTCACAGGTATTATTTCGATTTTTTGCTTCTTTTCGATTTTCTCCCCTTCTCTCCCTTCCTTTACTTCCCTTATCTTCTATTTCCTTTATTTACCTTCTAATTGCTATATCGTGAACAGGTGGGATAGGTAAGGTCAGGTAAACTATAGTATTCATGCATTATTTCGATTTCTGGTTCTTCTCTTCGATTTTCTCCCCTTCTTTCCCTTCCTTCGCT
>NC_066567.1:6962484-6967484 GCF_024679095.1 Eriocheir sinensis | reverse complement strand
GTCACGAGAGAAAAAAAAATTGTAGAGATAGACGAGGAGAACGAGGGAAAACAGGAAGTAGAAGATGAAAATAAAGGAAGCAAAAGAAATAGATGATAAGAACGTAGAAGAAAAAGATTGTAAGTGTATTGGAAAAGGAAAAAAAAGGAGGAGGAAGGAGAAGAAAAAATGAAAAGAGCAGAAGTTAACATCAAGCAGACAAACGAAAGAGAAGAAAAAAATGTGGAGGAAGAGGAGGAGAGGAGAGGAAGAAAATGAAAACAAAGGAAGGAAACGTTTTAGAGGAATAGAAATTAGATAGATTAGAAAAGAAGATGTAGAGGAAAAGGAGGAGAGGAGAGGAAGAAAATGAAAACAAAGGAGGCAAAAGTTTTAGAGGAATAGAAATTAGAAAGATTAGAAAAGAAGATGAGGAGGAAGAGGAGGAGAGGAGAGTAAGAAAGCGTTTTAGAAGAATAGGAACTAGACAGATAAGGAAAACAATGTCGAGGAAGATGAGGAGAGAGAGAGAGGAAGAAAACGAAAAAGAAAGGAAAGAAAAGAGTTGGAGAGAAAAAAAAGCAAGTAGAGATAGAAGAAGAGGTAGAGGAGGTATTTAGAGGAAGAGTAGAAAAGAAGAAAAAGAAGGAAACAGGACACATGAGAGACACAGAATAGGAAGTAGACAGATTAGAAAACAATAGAGGAAGAGAGGAGAAGAGGAAAAGGAAGAGGAGGGTTTAGGAGGAGGGGGGTGAGTCTGCCCTACATACCCTCTCATAAAAGTAGTTACTGCCGTTAAAATTCATAATTAAAATCACATTAGGCTTTTTAATACCGGGCAGAGGCGAAGAATGTGCTGTAATCTTCATCACTTAACTCCCCTCTTCTCCCCTCTCCCCTCTTCTCCCCTCCCCTCCCCTCCCTCCCCACTCCCCACTCCCCAGGTCTGTTTCGTAGCTAGGATACTCCCCTCGCTCTCTCTCTCTCTCTCTCTCTCTCTCTCTCTCTCTCTCGTTTTTTTCTCGTTTTTTTGTTGTTTTCTTCCTTTTTTTCGTGTTCTTGTTGTTATTGTTGTTGTTATTGTTCTTTTGTGTGTTTGTTCGTGTGTGTGTTTGTTTACCTGTGTACCTTTCTTACCTGGACTTACCTTGAATTTATGTACAGGTAAGGGCGAACTGTCACCACCACCACCACCACCACCACCACCACCACCTCCACCACCACCACCACCACTGCTTCCACTTTCACCTCTACCTCCTCCTCCTCCTCCTCCTCCTCCTCCTCCTCCTCCACACGTTTGATTAGTTGGTGATACGACAGACAGCGAAGTGGGGAAGGGACGCCTCCTCCTCTTCTTCTTCGTCTTCCTCCTCCTCCTCCTCTTCCGCCATGACATATACTTTTTCATTCTTTTTATTTGGTATTCTAGGAAAACCACTGAGGCGAGGGGAGGGGTGGGGGGGGGTGGAGGGGGGAGGGGAGGGGGAGGGGGGCGGAATTCTCTCTCTTCTGTACTAATTTACGGAACAGTGGAGCAGAGAGAGAGAGAGAGAGAGAGAGACTGTTCCACTTTCCCTCCTCTCCCCCCCCCCGTTTACTCCCTCCCATGGCCCGTATCCCCCCCCTCTTCTTCCTCTTCCTCTTCTTCCTCCTCTTGAAACTCTTGCTCTTTCTTAGGCTATTATTATTATTATTATTATTATTATTATTATTATTATTATTATTATTATTATTATTATTATTATTATTATTATTATTATTATTATTATTATTATTATTATTATTATTATTATTGAGTGATTGTATTGCTTTTAATGTATTTTTTTCAGGTTTTCATTATTTTGTTGTTTAATTTCCTTCTCGTGTGATTTTTTTTCTCTACAATATTTTTTTTCTTTTATTAACTATTTTCAGGATGTTTTTTTGGTGGTTTTATTTTTGTGAGATTTTCTTGTGATATTTTCTTTTGCTTTTTAATTCCTTTTTTTTTCCTTCTTTTTTTCTGAAGTGAATTATATTTGATAGCTATAATATTTTTTTTGCTTCATTTTCTAATTATTTTTCCACTCAAGAAAAACCAATCGATAACTAATCAGTATTTTATAAGTCTGTGCTAACCTTAACTAATTAACTCACCTTTAGTTTAGTTATTATTGTTATTATTATTATTATTATTATTATTATTATTATTATTATTATTATTATTATTATTATTATTATTATTATTATTATTATTATTATTATTATTATTATTATTATTATTATTACCATTATTATTATTATTATTACCATTATTATTAACCCTTAAATAAATCACTAAAACACAGCACTAAACTATTTTTGATCAACTAAATAAACAAAAAACACACGAAGATTTTTGGCAATGTTATTTTTTGCACGGCTGCGTTTGGTTTTATTCTTTTTAATAAATTTTGTTTCTCGTTTTTGTTTCAGCCTCGATGGTCACAGGTAAGACAGGCTGTTTAGTGTGCTGTCCCCTTCCCTGCCCTTCCTTCCCTTCCCTTCCCTTCCCTTTCCTTCCTTCCCTTCCCTTCCATTCCATTCCTTTCCTTTCCTTCTCTTTCCTTCAGTTCCTTTCCCATGTTTCCCTTCCTTCCCTTCCCTTTCCTTCCCTCCCCTTTCCTTCCTACCCTTCCCTTCCATTCCATTCCTTTCCTTCTCTTTCCTTCAGTTCCTTTCCCTTCCTTTCCCTTCCTTTCCTTCCCTGCCCTTCCCTTTCCTTCCTACCCTTCCCTTCCATTCCATTCCTTTCCTTCTCTTTCCTTCAGTTCCTTTCCCTTCCTTTCCTTCCCTGCCCTTCCCTTTCCTTCCTACCCTTCCCTTCCATTCCATTCCTTTCCTTCTCTTTCCTTCAGTTCCTTTCCCTTCCCTTCCCTTCCTTTCCTTCCCTTCCCTGCCCTTTCCTTCCTACCCTTCCCTTCCATTCCATTCCTTTCCTTCTCTTTCCTTCAGTTCCTTTCCCTTCCCTTCCCTTCCTTTCCTTCCCTGCCCTTCCCTTTCCTTCCTACCCTTCCCTTCCCTTCCATTCCTTTCCTTCTCTTTCCTTCAGTTCCTTTCCCATGTTTCCCTTCCTTTCCTTCCCTGCCTTTCCTTTCCTTTCCTTTCCTTTCCTTTCCCATTCCTTCCCTTCCCTTCCATTTCCCTTTTTTTTCATCCTTAACCATGCACAACCTTGTCTTCTCTTCCCTTCCCTTCCCTTCCCTTCCATTCCATTCCATTCCTTCCCTTCTCTTCCCTTCCATTCCTTCCCTTCCCTTCCCTTCCCTTCCCTTCCCTTCTCTTCCCTTATCTTCCCTTCCCTTCCCTTGCCTTCCTTTCTCTTCATTTTACTATCAAATAAAATAAAATAAAATCCCTCCCTTACTTTTCCCTTTCTTTTCCTTCGCTTTCTTTCTCTTCCATTTCCATTCCACTTCCCTTCATTTTCCTTTCCTTATCTCTATTCTTCTTCTTCTCCTTTCCAATTTCTTTCCCATCCCTTCTTTTACCTTCCCTTCCCTTTATTTCCTTTCCTTTCCCATCAGTGTCTTAAGTTTTCCCTTCCTTTACTTTCCCACCATTCCTTCTCATTCCGTCTATCCCAGTCCTTATCGTAAATCGTTCCCTTCCCTTCCCTTCCCTTCCCTTCCTTTCCTTTCCCTTCCCTACCCTTCAAACCCTTTCCATTTCCTTCTCTTTCTCTCCCTTCCCTTCCCTTCCTTTCCCTTCCCTACCCTTCAAACCCTTTCCATTCCCTTCTCTTTCTCTCCTCTCCCTCCCTTCCTTTCCCTTTCCTTTCCTTCCCTATCTCACCTGTCCATCCTTCTCCACACCTTTACCTGCCTACCACAGAACTTAATGAGTATACCTTTAGTTCCCTCGGTATGTTGCAGGTTGTAAGTCCACTCTTCCTAGAACCACATAGAGTAGAGTCGTGAGAGTCCGTAGAGCTGTTGTAGTAAGTGGAGAAGGCGTGGAGGGGAGTGGAAGGGTGTGCTCCTGGACAAGCGAAGACGAAGGAGAAGCGGAAAGGCTCAGAAAGTTTGTTTGGTCCTGCTGAGCGCCGCCGCCACCGCCACCACCATCACCACCGCCATCACCGCCCCCACCGCCACCATCACTACCGCCACCACCGCCGCCACCACCACCACCACCATCATCATCACCACTACTTTCATATCTTCAAAATTGCATATCTTCATCACTAATTCTCCTGTTACTCTTTCTTCTTTTCTCTATCTGTATCTTTTTCTTCTTTTATGTTCTAGCTAACCTAACCTAACCTAACGTATCCCAACCTAGTCTAACCGAAACTAACCTGCTCTTACCTTACCTTACCTTACCTTACCTTACCTTACCTTACCTTACCTTACCTTACCTTACCTTACCTTAACTAACCTTACCTTACCTTACCTTACCTTACCTTACCTTACCTTACCTTACCTTACCTTACCTTACCTTACCTTATCTTACCTTACTTTACCTTACCTATGACCTTACCTTACCTTACCTACCTTTGACCTTACCTTACCTTACCTATGACCTTACCTTACCTTACCTTACCTTACCTAACCTTACCTTACCTTACCTTACCTTACCTTACCTTACCTTACCTTATTTTACCTTACCTTACCTTACCTTAGCTAACCTTACGTAAGAAACTATCCCAACCCAACCTAACCTAACTTAACCTTACCTTACCTTACCTTATCTTAGCTAACCTTACCTAACCTAACCTATCCCAACCCAACCTAACCTAAGCTAACCTAACCTTACCTTACCTTACCTTTTTTTTTTTTTTTTTTTTTTTTACAGCAAAGGAGACAGCTCAAGGGCACAAAAAATTAAACATTAATAAAAAAAAAGCCCGCTACTCGCTGCTCCTAAAAAGAATCCAAAGAGGTGGCCGAAAGATAAGTCAGTTTCGGGAGGAGAGGTGTCCTGATACCCTCCTCTTGAAAGAGTTCAAGTCGTAGGCAGGAGGAAATACAGATGAAGGAAGATTGTTCCAGAGTTTA
>NC_066567.1:6949984-6952484 GCF_024679095.1 Eriocheir sinensis | reverse complement strand
ATCCTACTACCCCCCCTCCCCTCCCCCCTCCTCTTCCCCTCTTCCTCTTCCTTACTCAGTCAATGTCGCCCCCTCCGCCCCCTCCTCTTCCTCCCTATCACCTTAGCCGGGCTCACACCTGGTTCATTTAGACACACACACACACACACACACACACACACACACACACACACACACACACACACACACACACACACACACACGCACACGCACACACACACACACACCTGCGGCATTAACTGGAAAAATATAGCAGGTGGAGGAGGAGGAGGAGGAGGAGGAGAAAAAAATGCTACCCACTCTAAGGAAGAAGGAAGGCAGGCAGGTAGGAGGGCGGGCAAGCAGGTGATATAAGCAGGTGAAACAATAAGAGCCAGCAGGTAGGTAGGTAGACAGGTAGGGAGGTAGAAAAAAATAAAAAGACTAGGAGGAAAAGAGTAAGATATTTTTTTTTGCACCGCCAGGGTAGAAAAAAAACCTGGAAAAAAGGAAACAAAAAGAAAGAAAAGAAAGTAAGAAGGCAGGAAAAAAGTAAAGAAAATGAGATAGCTTGAGAGAGCATGGATTTTGCACGCACAGGAAAATAAAAGGAGAAAACGCTGTAAAACAAGAAAATGGAAAAGAAAAAGAAAGAGAGCGAGAGAGCAAGTTATCACCAAAAAGGTAGAAATAAAAAACAAAAAACAAAATTAGAAAAAGAAAGCAAGACAGAAAAAGTAGAAAAAGAAAGAAAGAGCGAGAAAGAGCGATTATCACATTCCCTTAAAAAAAAAATAACAAAAATAAAGAAAAAAAGAAAAAGAAAGAAAGAAAGGGAGAAAGAGAGCAAATAATCAAAATCCCAAGAAAAAAAACGAAATAAACAAAAACAAAAAATAAAAAAAAGAAAGTAGGAAAAGGAAGTAAAAAAGAGAGAAAGAAAGAGAAAGAGAGCAAGCTATCACATTCCCAAGAACAATAAACTAGAAATAAACAAAAAAAGAAAAGAAAAAAAAGCAAGAAAGAAAGAGAAAGAGCAAATTACCGCACCTAAGAAAAATAAACTGGAAATAAAAAAGAAAAAAAAAAGAAAGCGAGAAAGTAAAAAGAGAAAGAGCGAGAAAGAAAGCAAGTCGTCACATTCCCAAGAAAAAATAAAGAAAAATATAGGAAGAAAAAGAAAGCAAAAAGAAAGAAAGAAAGCGAAAAGGAGAGCAAATTATCACATTCCCAAGAAAAATAAAAAAATAAAAAATATAGCATGGAAAAGAAAGTAAAAAAAAAGAAAGCGAGCCAAAGAGAGCGAGGTCGGGCCCGGGCTGGCGCGGGGCGGGCGGCGGGAGTGTCAGCCACAATCTGCGTGAAAAATTTATCGTAAATGGATTTAGGCTTTGGCCGAGCTTATAAAAAAGATAGACGATTGAAATTGTAGTCCCCGCGGGATGGAAGGCCATTGAGGGTAAAAATACGTCGTTGTGGCCAGATCAGGTTTAATTAAATGAGAGAATGTATTGAGTGGGGTGTCTGAAGGCGGCGGCGGCGGCGGCGGCGGGGGGGGTGGGGGTGGGGTGGAGGAGTAGGAGGAGGAGGAGTGAAAGCCGTGTGGGGTAGGCGATTGGAGGAACGGAGGAGGAGAGGAAGAGAGGAAGGGAGAGAGGGGAAGAGAGGAAGGAAGAGAGGAAGGAAGAGAGGGGAAGAGAGGAAGGAAGAGAGGGGAAGAGAGGAAGGGAGAGAGGGGAAGAGAGGAAGGTGGTAGGAAGGTAGGAGGTGAGGTTTGTAAGGGAAGGGAGGAAAGGAAGAGAGGAAGGTGAAAGGGTAGGAAGAGAGGGAGGGAGAAAGATGACAGGAGGAGAGAAGAAAAGGGAGTGAAGAGGAGAAGAAGGGGTTAAAGAAAAGGGGGGGTAAAGGTAAGGGCGATGTGTAGGGGAGTAAAGGGAAGGGGAGGAGGTAAAAGAGAAAGGAAGAAAGGTAAGAGGGAAGGGAAGGGAAAGGTATAGCTTGTTGTTATCGTTGTTGTTTTTGTTGTTTTCTTGATATTTATGCAGCGGCCCGCCTCACCTGCCGTCACCTTAATTAGAGAAAGCTACCTGTTACTATACTCTCTCTCTCTCTCTCTCTCTCTCTCTCTCTCTCTTTTTGGGTGTGTATTTTGACCTTTTTCTTCTTTTTCTTCTTGTTTTTGTTTTCTTCTTTTCTTCTTCTTCTTCTTCTTCTTTCTTCTTCTTCTTCTTCTTCTTCTTCTTCTTCTTCTTCTTCTTACCATCATCATCATCATCATCATCATTCATAGCATACCAGGTGTTAATGGCGGCTCGTCAGGTAATGTAGGTAGATTAATTACTTACCTGGAATAACAAGTGAAAGTGGCGAGGAGGTGATTGCAGGAGGAGGAGGAGGAGGAGGAGGAGGAGGAAGAAAATATTATTGGTATACTTCAGATCATAATGTTATAAATTCTCACTGGAAAATATGGAAAAAAAGAGATGATGGTAATAGTAGTAGTAGTAGTAGTAATAGTAGT
>NC_066567.1:6939984-6947484 GCF_024679095.1 Eriocheir sinensis | reverse complement strand
AGAGAAGGGAGAGGAGGAGGAGGAGGAGGAGGAGGAGGAAGAGGAGGAGGAAGGAAGGATACAAATTCGGCACATTAGGACCGGGTCGGAGGCGAGAAATGTGGCAGCAAAGGGGATGTGGTCGTGAGGTGTGGCAGCGCGGGGCAGGTGTGTCGGGGTGGTCAATTACAGGTGTGGTAAGGTATGTGGTCAGTAGGTGTGGCTTTGGAAAGGGAGGAGAAAAAGGTGGAGGCGAAGGTGTGTGTGTGTGTGTGTGTGTGTGTGGCTAGGAATGTGGCGTGGCATAGAGGAAAATTAATGAGGAAGAGAAGTAAAAGAAATAAAATGAAAAAAAAATAAACACGAAAGAAAACAAAGAAGAAAGGAAAGGAAATAAAAGAAAAGAAAAGGAAAGGAAAGGAGAGGAATGGTTAGGTTAGGTTAGGTAAGGTAAGGTAAGGTAAGGTAGGGTAAGGAAAGGAAAGGTTAGGTTAGGTTAGGTAAGGTAAGGTAAGGTAAGGTAAGGTAAGGTAGGTAAGGGAAGGAAAGGAAAGGAAAGGTTAGGTTAGGTAAGGTAAGGTAAGGTAAGGTAAGGTAAGGTAAGGTAGGCAGGTAGGTAAGAGGGAAGGTTTTGAAGAATGGCATAATGGAGGGGAGAAGTTGAGGGGAAGCGAGGGGAGAGGATGAGGGGAAGGAAGGGGAAGAGGGCGAGGGGAAGAAAGAGGAGGAAGAAGACTTGAATGGTCACCTTACGTCGTTAATTTGTCAATGTCCGAAACGCAACGTCTTAAAGGAGTAAAGAGGAAGAGGAAGAGGAAGAAGGAGAAGAAGAAGAAGAAGAAGAAGAAGAAGAAGAAGAAGGAGACGGAGGAAAAGAAGAAGAAGAAGAAGAAGATAAAGAAAAAGAAAAAGAAAAAAAGAGGAAGAAGAAGAAGAAGAAGAAGAAGAAGAAGAAGAGGAAGAAGAAGAAGAAGAAGAAGAAGAAGAAGAAGAAGAAGAAGAAAACGCACTACAATGGTTATAACAAAAATGAGACTTAGTAGAGGAAGAAGAAAAAGAGAAAGAAGAAGAAGAAGAAGAAGAAGAAGAAAAAGAAGAAGAAAAAAAAAGTTTATAGACAAGAACAAGAGAAGCAGAAAATAAACTGAAAAAGAAAACAATATGAAAAGAAGTTAAGAAGAAAGAAAAATAGAAAGAAGAGGAGGAGGAGGAAGAAAATGGAAAAAGAAGAAGAAAAAGAAGACCAGACGAGGAGAAGCGGAAGGAAGAACAAGAAAAGAATAACAAGAAACAGAAGAGAAAAAATAAAGAAAAAATAAAAGAATGGAAGAACTAAAGGAGGAGGAGGAGGAGGAGGAGGAGGAGGAGGAGGAGGAGGAGGAGGAAGACGGGAAGGGAGAGGGGGCAGTAATTACTATAGTGAGAGAGAGAGAGAGAGAGAGAGAGAGAGAGAGAGAGAGAGAGAGAGAGAGAGAGAGAGAGAGAGAGAGAGAGAGAGTTTCTGTGGCCAAGTTTCATGTTTCATAAGTAGCAACAAGAAGAGGAGGAGGAGGAGGAGGAGGAGGAGGAGGCGTACCCAGCAACCCTTGACACCCCTTCAAATGTTTCATAGGGAGGAGGAGGAGGAGGAGGAGGAGGAGGGGAGAGGAAGTAAGAGAAGGGGAGTGAAGGAGAGGAGAGAAGAGGGAAGAGGGGGAATAAGAGAGAGAAAAAAAGAGAAAGAGGAAGAATGCGAGTGAGAGGCAAAAGAGAGTGAGAGAGAATGTGAGAGAGAGAAAGAAAGAGAGAGAGAAATAGAGAGAGAAAAGAAGAAAAGTAAGTGAAAATTTTCCTCTACATTTTATTTCTTCTCTTTTTTTTCCTTTCCATCTCTTTTCCTTCACTTCTAATTCCTTTTCTTTTTCCTTTCCATTTCCTTCTTTCGTTTTTGTCTTCATTCCCTTCTTTTCCCTTTTTCCTTTTCTATTTCATCCTTTCCTTTCCCTTCTCTTCTCTTTTCTTCCCTTCTCTTCCTTTCCCTTCCCTTCCTTTCCCTTCTATTCTTTTCCATTCCCTTCTCATCCCCTCCTCCTTTCCCTTCTCTTTCCTTCCCTTCTCTTCCTTTCCCTTCCCTTCCTCTCCCTTCTATTCTTTTCCATTCCCTTCTCATCCCCTCCTCCTTTCCCTTCTCTTTCCTTCCCTTCTCTTCCTTTCCCTTCCCTTCCTCTCCCTTCTGTTCTTTTCCATTCCCTTCTCATCCTCCTTCCATCCCTTCCCATACCCTCCCCTCCCATCCCTTCCCTTCCCATCCTTCTCTTCCCAACCCAACAATCAGCACATTCACCTTTTCCACAGGACCCCCAAAAAAGACGTCCATAAGAGCCAGGTGACGCTTTCATAACATTACAAAATGACCCTTGGAGGCCCCCTTAAGCGACCCCACCCTCCCTCCCTCCCTTAGCGAGTCACGTAAGGGCGAGAATGCACGGGGAAGCGGTAGCCGGATGGGCCTTCCAGGTGGATTGTTTACCTGGTCACCATGGCAACCACCTGGCCTTTATTTCTCATGCAATTAGTTAGTGTCCGCCGCGAGACTATTCCCAATTTAATGCTTGTAATGTAATTTTTCTTTCGGGGGGCATAAATAGGAGTAGGGGGAAGGGGGAGGGGAGGGAGGGGGCTATGTGTGTGTGTGCGTGTGTGTGTGTGTGTGTGTGTGTTCTCTTGTTATTGTTCTGCCGTTTGTTCTTGTGTGTGTGTGTGTGTGTGTATGTGTGTGGGGGGACGGGGTCAGTATATATATATATATGTGTGTGTGTGGGTGTACACCAGATAAAAGGTACACACACACACACACACACACACACACACACACACACACACACACACACACACACACACACACACACACACACACACATCAGCCCTCACTTCCTCACCTCTCCCCACCCCTCCCCTATTCTCTTCCCCTTCACCCCCCACCCCTCCTCCCCTCCCCTCCCCTCCCTTCCCCCATTCAGCCGGCCGTGACGTGAAAGCATTGTTAGGGGGCCAGGTGGACTGAATTAGGGTCCCCTCACCTGTATGGGTCCCCCCTCACCTGAGTTACCTGTCCTCTCGCCTACCTGCCGTACCTTGCCTTGCCTTACCTCAGCACCTACCTCTGTGACCTGGTTCTTACCTTATGTATTTATCTCTCACTTTTTTGTACGCCAATTACCTGTAGGATGCTTTTTTACCTGTAATTTTATCTTTTCTTGCCTTCCTTTTCTCATTATAACCTGTAATTTCGCCTTTCCTTACCTTTATTTTCCGATTTTCACCTTGGATATATTTTTACCATATAAATTACCCGTTGAATATGATTTTTACGTATAATTTCTTCCTTTTCTTAATTTTCTTTCCTTATTTTTACCTGTAATTTGCACCTTCTCTATCTTTTCAATCTACGTTTTTACTTGAATGATGTATTTCTACCTGATCAATTACCTGTAGAATATTCTGTTTCACCAATGATTTCTATCTTTCTGAATCAGGAACACTTTCACACCTGTTTATAATACCTGATACCCTCCTCTTGAAATTTGGTGGAAAAAGACCCCCCCCCACCTTATTTTACAGCTCTGGGTACGGTCCTAATGTATGTGGTTGAATCTACACGCCTGATTTTGCTTCCTCCTACCTGTGTCGCCTTGTACCTCACCTTTGCCGGCGCACCTGTGTTGTCTCACCTGTGTTGTTCTTCCAGGTACGTCATCGGTGCCGCAGGAGGCGCCGCCCCCACCAGCTTCTCAGTGCCGCCAGAATTACGGTACGAACAGATTCACGTTTTATAAGTAGTACAAGTTGACTCATAAATCTAAGTATGTCGCCGTTAATCTTTTTTTCTTCTTTTCCAATGTCTAATCTTTCATCTACCTCGCCATTGCTATTTCTGTTTCTTCTCTCTACCTTTTCTTCCTTCTTTTCCTCGTTCTCTATTCTTTCTTCTTTTCCCTCTTCAAATCTTTCATCTACCCCGCCAATGTTTTTTCTACTTCTACTCTCTACCATTTTTTCCTCCTTTTCCTCCTTCTTACTTTTTTTCTGCATCCTTTTCCACTTCAAATCTTTCATCTACCTGCCATTATTCTTTCTACTTTTCTCTACCATTTCTTCCTCCTTTTCCTCGTTCATTTTACTCTTTTCTCTATTCTTTCTTCTTTTCCCTCTTCAAATCTTTCATCTACCCCGCCATTGTTATTTCTACTTCTTCTCTCTACCATTTCTTCCTCCGTTTCCTCCTTCAACTATCCCAAGTCTATCCTCTTAATCCCCTCCTTCCTTTTCTTTTTCTTCTATCCACTCTTCTTCCTTTTCCTTCCTCCTCTTCCTCGTTCATATATCCTCACTCTATCCTCCTTTTTCTCCTATTCACTCTTCTTCCTTTTCCTCCTCTATGTTTCAACTTTCTACTCTCTACCTCCTCTTCTCCCTTTCTTCCCTCCATATACCCATCCTCTTCCTTCTTCACGCCCTCTTCTTCCTCCCTTCTTCCTTTTTACGAACCTTCTTCACTAAAATTAAGATAAATTAAAAGAAAAGGTAAAATCGCAGGTGAGAGAGAGAGAGAGAGAGAGAGAGAGAGAGAGAGAGAGAGAGAGAGAGAGAGAGAGAGAGAGAGAGAGAGAGAGAGAGAGAGAGAGAGAGAGAGAGAGAGAGAGAGAGAGAGAGAGAGAGAGAGAGAGAGAGAGAGAGAGAGAGAGAGAGAGAGAGAGAGAGAGACACCTCCTTGCGTGTCTTTGTCTCACATAAAACCTCATCTCAATTATTTCTGACATGCCTACTTTGTTTTTCTCTTCCTCTTCCTCTTCCTCTTCTTCCTCTTCTTCCTCCTCCTCCTCTTCTTTCTCTTCCTCTTCTTCATCCTTCTTCTCTTCGTCTTTCTGTTTCTGGTTTTCGTTTTCCTCATTTTTCGTTTTTTTTTGTCGTTTTTTTTTCTTCCTTCTTTTTAAATTCACTTATAATTGTTGTTGTTGTTGTTGTTTTGTTCTTTGTGTTCTTTTTCTTTTTTTCTTTTTTTCTTTCCTATTTTTCTTTATTTTTTTTCCTCCTCCTCCTCCTCCTCCTCCTCCTCCTCATTTTTCATCTGCCAGTATTCATCGTCATTCTCATATTCCAAGGCTTTATCCTCCTCCTCCTCCTCCTCCTCCTCCTCCTCCTCCTCCTCCTCACGTTCACTTCACGAGCCCAGTCACAAATGAAAGTGATTAGGACACAATCACGATCACTCTCACGGGTCACGCGAACGAGAGAGAGAGAGAGAGAGAGAGAGAGAGAGAGAGAGAGAGAGAGAGAGAGAGAGAGAGAGAGAGAGAGAGAGAGAGAGTACATTAGGGGAAGGCTTATATGCTATAGGGGCCGAACAATGAAGCTGATGATGATGATGGTAATTTCTTGAGTGGACAGGTGAAGGGCGTAGGCGTGGGTGATTAACAGGTGTTCCAGGTGAGCCAGGTAACGAGGGGCGGCAGGCCAGGTGTGGTAATTGGCATTCAGAACGTAACTGGAGGAGGAGGAGGAGGAGGAGGAGGAGGAGGAGGTGATAAAAGATGGTTAAGATGAAGTTGGAGGAAGAGAAGAAGAACAGAAGGAGGTGGTGAAGGAGGAGGAGGAGGAGGAGGTTGAGATGGAGGTGAAGGAACAACAAGAGGAAGAAGAGGAGGTGGTGAAGGAGGTTTAAGAGGAGGAGGAGGAAGAGAAGGAGGAAGAGGAATGGGAGGAGGAGCTGTTTGTAAGGGCGATGACCCAACCTTACCTCCATCACCTCCTCCTCCTCCTCCTCCTCCTCCTCCTCCTAAAAATAATTTGAATGCCTCCGTCACGTCTTCTCACCTGAGTTGTAATAATAATGATGTTAATTTTTACCTTCGCCCACCTGTTGCTTACTTTACCTGTGCTATTATTATTATTATTATTATTATTATTATTATTATTATTATTATTATTATTATTATTATTATTATTATTGTTACTCTACTACTACTACTTCTACTACCACTTCTACTACTACTAACACTTCTACTACCACTTCTACTAGTACAGAAAGAGGAAGAGAAGATAGGGAAAAAAAGAGAGAGAGAGAGAGAGAGAGAGAGAGAGAGAGAGAGAGAGAGAGAGAGAGAGAGAGAGAGAGAGAGAGAGAGAGAGAGAGAGAGAGAGAGAGAGAGAGAGAGAAAGGAGGCGTTGAGGAAAAAGGGGAGAGAAAGGCATGAGAGGGAAGGAAACGAAGTGAAGTGAGGGGTCAGGGAGAGGGGGAGAGGGAGAGAAAGAGGGGAGAGACAGGAGGGAGAGAAAGAGGGGAGAGGGAGAGAGATGAAGAAGGCATTTATCTGAGGGGAAGAAAAGGGGGAGGAAAAAGAGAGTAGAGAGGGAGAGAGAGAGAAATATAGAGGATGGGAGAGGTGTTAAAAAAAATGTAATAAAGAATAGAAAGGAAGAGAGAAAGAATTGAGGAAGTAGAAGAGAAATTTTAGATAGAGAACATTAGAAAGGAGAGAAAAAGAGGAGGATAAGAAAAAAGTGAGGAAGGATAAAATAGAGAAATATTAAAGAAAAAAAAGTGTTACAAGAAAGACAAGATAGAGAGAAATAAATGAGACAAATAAAAGAAATAAAAACGAGAGATAAAACAAGAGATAAAGAAAACCAAAGAAAACGATAGAAAGAAAAGAAGAAAAAAAGATGAACAGGTAAACACAGAAAAAAAGAAAGAAAAAAAAATGATTGTAAGAAAACGGGAAAAAAAGATTAACAGAGAAAAGAAAAAAAGAAAAAAGTTAAAGAAAACCAGAAAATTATTGTAAGAAAAAGGGGAAAAAAAAAGATTAACAAAAAAGAAAAAAAGAAAACCAGAAAAAAAGATGGTAAGAAAAAGGAAAAAAAAAAGATTAACAGCAAAGAATAAAGAAAAAAAACAAAGAAAAGAAAAATAAGATTGTAAGAAAAAGGAAAAAAAAAGATTGACAGAAAAGAAAAAAGAAAGAAAAGATAGAAAGAAAAAAAAAGATGAACAGGTAAACACAGGTAAAGGAAAGGGAAAGATAAGGGTAAGACAGGTAAGGGAAGGAAGGGGATGAGAGGTAAAGGGGAGGGCAGGTAAGAGGGGAGGGGAGCCAGGTGAGTGGAGGCAGGGGAGGGGGGAGGGGGGGGGGGACAGGTGAGTAATGCTTCCGTCATACTTGGATAATTACAACATTCACCTCCGACGCCTAACTCCCTAACAAGTCTCTCTCCCCTCTCTCCCCTCTCCCCTCTCTCTCTCTCTTACTCCCTTGTTTATCTCCCCTCCTCCACTCTCTCCTTCTCCCACTCTCCCCGTCTCCCTCTCCACTCGTTTCTCTCCCCTCTCTCCCCTCTCCCCCCTTTCTCTCTCCCCTCTCTCCCCTCTCTCCCCTTTCTCTCTCTTACTCCCTTGTTTATCTCCCCTCTTCCACTCTCTCCTTCTCCCACTCTCCCCTTTCTCCCTCTCCACTTGTTTCTCTCCCACTCCCCTCCTTCCTC
>NC_066567.1:6929984-6934984 GCF_024679095.1 Eriocheir sinensis | reverse complement strand
TTTTCGCTTATCTTTTTTTCCTTTTTTTCTCTAAATTTTTTTTCTTCTCTGTTTTTTTCTGTTATTTTTCTGTTATTTACGATCTTTATTCCTGTTTATTTGTTTACCTGTTTCTTTTTTCTGTCAATTTTCTCTATCGCAATCTTTTCTTCTCTCTCTCCCTCTCTTCATAAAAGTTAAAGAAAAGTAGAGGAGGTGGAAGAGGAGGAGGAGGAGGAATAGGCGAGAGAGAGAAAGAAACAAAGAGGAGATCGAGGAAAACATTTTATTAGGTGGAGGAGATGACTTAGTGGAGGAAAAGGAGGAGGAGGAGGAGGAGGAGGAGGAGATGACGTGGCAGAAGGCGTGTGCTGACGTTTCCTCCTCCCCCTCCTCTCCCCTTCCTCCTCCTCCTCCTCCTCCTCCTCCTCCCATCTCTCTAAAACTCGCCTTCTTCGCATTTTTTAGACAACAAAACTGAATCAGTCAATCCGCGCCTCTTTTGTCTTAGGGAGGAGGAGGAGGAGGAGGAGGAGGAGAAGGAAGAGGAAATATTGCTGTACATTCATGCGTACGTTTGTTTTTTTCTCTCTCTCTCTCTCTCTCTCTCTCTCTCTCTCTCTCTCTCTCTCTCATACATTTTTCTTGCTCACTTTCTTATTCCATTGCTTCCCTTGTCCTTGCACCCTCCTCCTCCTCCTCGACAGTGATTTACTCGGCGACATTTCATCGTCTTTGTTGTAAGCAGGTGTATTGGCCCCTCCGGAGAGAGAGAGAGAGAGAGTGAGAGGGAGAGGGAGAGGGCGACACACACAAACCCAATCTAACACAACTAATACCTATAATTATGTCGATGGTGTCATTATTACGATTATTACCAAACCGCCACCTCGCTCCCTCCCTCCCTCCCTCCCTACTTATCTACCTGTGTTTCTGGTTACCTGGGGGAGAGGGGGAAGGATTGGTGGAGGGAAGGGGTGATATGTGGTGAAGGGAAGATAGGTAAGGAAAGGGGGAAGGGAGGAAAGGAGTAGAGGGAAGGAACTGATTAGGTAAGGGAAGGGAGGATGGAAGGGAGGGAGGAAGGAGGAAAGTAGAGGAGAGAAATAAAGGATGGGTACTGAGAGGTGAGAGAAGAGTGAAGAGAAGGGAAAGAGGAGAGAAAGAGGGAAGAGGAACTACCATTTAAAGAGGAAGAAAGGGTAGAGAGAGAGAAACAGGTAAGATAAGATAAGGTAAGGAGGAAAGGGGAGGGGAAAGGGGGAGAGAGGAGGGACAGGTAAGGTAAGGCGGGAAGGGGAGGTAAAGGGGAGAGGGAAGGGAAGGGAAGGTAAGGTAAGGTAAGGGGGAAAAGAAGAGGGAGATGGGAGGGACAAGTAAGGTAAGGAGGGAAGGGGAGGTAAAGGGGAGAAGGAAGGGAAAGGCAATGTAAGGTGAGGTCAGGGGAAGGGGGGGAAAGAAGGGGGGAGAGGGGGGTCCTAGTAGCCTCCAATATTTCCGTTCCCTAAGCCATTTTTCACTATTAAGTTACAAACAGTGAACGTCAGTCATTTGGGTGTCACATTAGCGAGCTGTTCCGCCGGGCCAATGACGTTCCGGGGTCGATGGCGGCGGTAATCGGTCTGTTTTGCCTCCGTCACACCTGTACCGCCTTGTTTTCCCCTTACCTGTACTGATATATAACACCTGAGCCCCT
Source organism: Eriocheir sinensis (assembly GCF_024679095.1). Lineage (NCBI taxonomy): Eukaryota > Metazoa > Arthropoda > Malacostraca > Decapoda > Varunidae > Eriocheir > Eriocheir sinensis. The sequence goes on along the minus strand of NC_066567.1, from coordinate 6,933,309 downwards.
ATTTATGTGTCCATGGGTGATATGTAGCGCGTGAGTCCTTATGTATGTGTCTATAGGGTGATATGTAACGCCTGATTTCCTATGTGTATGTGTGGGGTGAGGTGGAGAAGGGTTTTTAGAGGTGGAGGAGACGAGGTGGAGCTAAAGGAAGAAAAGTTGAAGGAGAAGAGAGAGAAAAAAGATGGAAGAGAATTTTTAAGTGGAGGTGGCGAGGTGGAGAAGAGAGAAGAAGAATAGGTGGAGGAGGAGGAGAAGGAGGAGGAGAATATTGGGTGGCGATGAAGAGGAGGAGGTAGAGGAGGATGTTTTGTGAGAAAGAGGGAAGAAAAAAAAGATAGGAGAAAAGAAAGGTGAGTGAAAGGGAAAAAGAGGTCAGAGAAAGTTAAAGAAAAAAAAGATAGAGAAAAAAACTAACCGCGAGGAAGAAAGAAAAAAAAACAGAAAAAAAGGAAAACAAAAAATAAAGGAAAGAATAAAAAACAAAGAAAAAAAGAAAATAGGTCAGGGAAATTTAAAGAAAAAAAGATAGAGAGAAAAAAACAAGCGAAATAGAAATAAGAAAAAATAAAAAAAATAAAATAAAAGGAAAAAGAAAATACAGGTAACAGGTCAAACAAGTAAAAGTGAAAGGCCTAACCACGTAACAGGTAGGCCGCAGGTGTTACAGGTGCGCCCGTTCTCACCTTTACCTGCCCAGTGATTAGTAAATGATTTCCTCAGGTAATCCATAAAAGCTTACCTGTAATTTTCTCTGTTATTCATCCCATTAACATACCTGGATATTATTTTTTTATTTATTTGATGGATTTATTGTGGATAGGGTTAGGTGGGGAGAGAGAGAGAGAGAGAGAGAGAGAGAGAGGGAGAGGGAGAGGGACTGTCGCGCTAGTCAAGAGTTAGACTATTAAATCTTTTTTTTTTCTAAGTAACAAGACAGATTGAGGGGAGATGAGGGGAAGGAAGGGAGGAAAAAAAGGAAGGAGTGAAGGGAGGAAGTAAGGAAGGGCGGACAGATGGAAAATAGAAGGGAAGGAAGGAAGGAAAGGGGTGAAAAGAGAAGAGAAAGAGGGAATGGAGGAATGGAGAGAAAAGTGAAGAGAGGAAGGAGAGGGAAGAGGAAGCCACCACGGAAGAAGAGGAGGTGGAGGAGGAGGAAGAAAGGAGAGAAAGAGTCGTGAAGAAAAAGTGAGAGGAGGAGAGAAAGAGAGAAGGAGTAAAGGAGGAGAGAATGAAAGGCGTGAAGGAAAAGAGAGAAGAAGAGAGAAAGAGAGAAAGAGAAGGAGTAAGAGAGGAGGGAAAAAGAGGCGTGAAGGAAAAGAGAGAAGAGGAGAGAGGGAGAGAGAGAGAAGATAAACCACCACCACGATAGAGGAAGAGAAAGAGGAGGAGGAGGAGGAGGAGGAGGAGGAGGAGAATCAAGAGGAGGAAAGGAAACGATTTAAGAGGAGAAAATTTAAATATTTGTATGGAGGATTTTTATGAAGGTTCCCGGAGGAAGGGTATTGGTAAGGATGGAAGGGAGAGGGAGAGAGAGAGAAAGGGAGGGAGGGAGAGGGAGAGAGAGAGAAAGGGAGGGAGGGAGAGGGAGAGAGAGAGGGAAGGAAGGTTATGAAGGAAAGGGAAACCGCCTAAACTGACCACCTTCCAAGGAATACGATTTTAATATTTGAAAGATGAGGGAAAGGCGGCCATGAGAGAGAGGGAGAGGGAGAGGGAGAGGGAGAGAGGGGTAGGAGAAGGAGAGAGAAGGATGAAACAAAAAAAAATTGAATGAAGAAGGAAATAAAGAAAAAGATAGATTGAGAGAGAGAGAGAGAGAGAGAGAGAGAGAGAGAGAGAGAGAGAGAGAGAGAGAGAGAGAGTATAGGATTAGCCGTAATGCCCGTGTCTCTAAGTTCATTTCAGTCGCATAATGTTACACAGGTAGACCTTTTTTAGGAGACCCGGGCAACAGGCGACCCAGAGAGAGAGAGAGAGAGAGAGAGAGAGAGAGAGAGAGAGAGAGAGGGAGAGGGAGTGGCTAATAGAAAGGTAGGAAGGTAAGAAGTGAGGGAAGGTGAGACAGAATAGGTAGAGGAAGGTATTTAAATGGACAGGTAGGAAAGGAAAGGTAAACATCAGGTAAGAAGGTAAGGCATTTGGGGAGAAGGGAAGAGGAGAGGTAAGGAGACAGGTAAAATGGGGAGCATAAAGAGAAGGGGAGTAAATGGGGGAGAAAACATGAAAAAAGAGACATAACATTAGATAAAGTTAAGGTAAGGGGAGATAAGGGGAGATAGGAATAAAGAGGGGAGAGGAGAGGTAAGGAGACAGGTAAAATGGGGAGCGTAAAGAGAAGGGGAGTAGAAAGGGGAGAAAACAGATGAAAAAAGAGAGACATAACATTAGATAAAGTTAAGGTAAGGGGAGAGGGGAGATAAGGGGAGATAAGAAGAAGCAGGTTAGGAAGGAAACAGGTACTAATGGGGAGCGTAAAGAGAAGGGGAGTAGAAAGGGGAGAAAACAGGTGAGAAGAGAGGAAAGACATAACATAAGATAAAGGGAAGGTAAAGGGAGAGAGAAGATAAGGGGAGAAAAAAAGAGAGGGGAGATAAAAAGAAAGAAGGGAGAAGAGGAAATAGGTTAAATGGAGGGAGAAGTAATATTTGGGTGAAGGAAAAACAGATAAAGTTGATAAAATGCCAAGTAAGGAAAGAATGAATAAGCAGAGGAGAAGAAAGAAAGGAGAAAGAGGAGGAAAGAGAGAGAAAGGGAAATTAGATAGAAAAGAAAGTAGAAACAAATATTGGGATGAAAGAAAAACAGTTAAAATAGGAAAGTGAAGTAAATAGGAAGGAAAAAGAAAAAAGGAACCAGATAGAAAAAGAAGAGAGGGGAGATAAGACGAAAGAGGGGAAGAGAGGAAACAGGGAAAGAAAGAGAAGATAAACAAGTATGAAGGTAAAGAGAGGGGAGGTAAATTTGGAAAAGTGTCAGATAAGGAAAGAAACAGGTAAAGAAAGAGAAGAAAAACAAACATCAAGGTAGAGAGGGGACAGGTAGAGGTGGGATAGTGCCAGGTAAGGGGAGAGGGAAGAGGGGAGAGAGAGAAGGGGAGGGGAGAGGGGAGACAAAGTATATTTACTGATCATATCAAGGAGGTGAAAGTAGTTGAACGACCATGCTCTCTCCCCTCTGTCCCTTAAGATGTGAAGGTCCTCTCCCCTCTCTCTCTCTCCCCTCTTACCTCCCTTTCACACCTCCCTCTCACTTTTTTTTTATCTTTCTTTCTCCTCCTTTGCTCCCCTTTCTCATAATTTTTCTTTCTCCCCTCTCTCTCTTTCCC
>NC_066567.1:6917484-6924984 GCF_024679095.1 Eriocheir sinensis | reverse complement strand
ATGAAATAAAAAAAAGGTGAGAAAAGGAGAAAGCAAGGACAGAGAAAGAAAGGGAAATGAAGGAGAGACGAAAGTAAACAAAGAAATGAAGGAAAAGGTAAAAAATAGGATGGAAAAGACGTTGAACATTCTCTAGCATTTACCTGTCTTTAATTAATTACCTTAGGCGACAGGTGAGGGGCTAATGAGGGAGGGACAGGTGTGGTGTTGCCCAGGTGACCCGCGCAGGTAACCTTTCACCCGACACCTTAAAATTTCTTCAGGTAACCAAAAAAAAAAAAAAGGATTCTGTAATATTTCTTAACATGATTTTCTGAACTTTTTTTTTGTTGTTAATTTCTTTGTTGTTTTTAAGCGATGGTTCTTTTGATCTTTTTCTTTCTCTTTTTTTTTCTTCTTTTTTTGTCTTTCTCTTTATAATTTCAAAATTCTTTCATTATAGATTTTTTTTCTGTTCAAATTTCCTCTTTCTTTTCTTCTTTTTTCTCTTTCTCCTCTTTATAATTTCAAAAGTCTTTCATTATAGGTTTTTCTGTTCGAATTTTATTACTTTGTTCAGTTTTCTTCTCTTTTCTTCCTCTTCCTCTTCCTCCTCCTTCTCTTCCTCCACCTCTTCTTCCACCTCCTCTTCCTACTCTTTGCACGTTTAAGATTTTTATTACACATTTTTCTTCATTATTTTCCCTCCCTCCCTCCCTACCTCCTTCCTTCCTTCCTTCCTTCCTTCCTTCCTTCCTTGCTTGCTTCCTTCTTTTTCCTTCCTTCCTTCCCTCCTTCCTTCCTTCCTTCCTCCTTCCTTCCTTTTTTCCTTCCTTCCTTGCTTGCTTCCTTCTTTTTCCTTCCTTCCTTCCTTCCCTCCTTCCTTCCCTCCTTCCCTTCCTTTCTCCCTTCCTTCCTTCCTCCTTCCTTCCTTCTTTTGCCTTCCTTCCTTAGTTCTCTCCTTCATTCCTTCATACTGTTTTTAACCTTCCTACCTACCTCCTCCTCCTCCTCCTCTTCTCCTCTTCCTCCTCCTCTTCCTCCTCCTTCATTATGCATCCTCTTCCCAGCCACACTTCTATCCATCATTCAAGAGGTTCGCGGGCTGATCCCTTCCTCTTTACTCTCTCTCTTCTCGTCACCTTTCCAAACATGTTGAGACACGTTCATTATGCAGCGGCCAGGTAAATACCGTGACCCTGATTGGTTCTCACGCCTGTCGAACTACCTGTGTGTGTGTGTGTGTGTGTGTGTGTGTGTGTGTGTGTGTGTGTGTGTGTGTGTGTGTGTGTGTGTGTGTGTTTATTTCTTCCTTCTTCCGGTTTGAGTTATTTTTTCTTCCTTTCTTTTTTGTGTTTTTCCTTTATTTCTTTTTTTTTCATTCATTTTTCTGTTGCATTCTTTTCGTTTCTGTGTGTGTGTGTGTGTGTGTGTGTGGGTGTGTTCTCTCTCTCTCTCTCTCTCTCTCTCTCTCTCTCTTTTTTTTTTTTTTTTTAATCAAGGGTATAGTACGAAGAGGAAGTGGGTTAGTGGTGAGGTACAGGTGGGGAATAGGAAGTTGTATGGTGTAGGTTCGTTAGTTGTTCTGGTGTAGTTATTGTTTATCGGGCACCTTATTTCGTGCTGGGGGTTTGTGTGTTGGATTGTTTGTGTGCTATGGCGTCACTTGTGTGAAGTGATGTGTGGGCGGTTGTTCTCGTAGTGACTTGAAACCAGGGGTGGACCAAGTTCGTGCTGCCGTCAAGCTCCTTGACGTGGGTGTAGTTCACGTCGTCTTGCTGGTCTAGCTTCTCCCATATCTTTCGCCTCCGTAGCCTTGTGCTGACTAGTTGTACTCGAGTCTGCGGTGTTGTGCCGCTGTGTTTTCCGTATTTCTGTCCGGTGGCAAATCTCAGCGCTTTGTTCTGCAGCCTCTGAAGCTGTAACATCTTGGTGTGGGAAGCCATGTGTGTCGGGTGGGTGAGTAGTCTAGTATAGGAAGTATCTAAGTCATTACTAGAAACAGGTTGAGCCGATCTCTGAAGTGCCAGAATCTGTTTTGTGATGTGAGGGCTGGTTTAACATTCAGGGTTTTGTCTTTGACGTGTTTAACGATCAGGCCAGTGGATGTCACTGTGTGGCCTAATATCTGGCATTGTTTTGGTGGAGATGGTGTTGCCCTGTATTTGTATGTCATTTAATTTTTCCTGCCGAGTGCGACCACAGCGAACTTGTCTATGTTTGTCTTGATCTTCCATTTTTTTCAAATGTGTTGAGTCTGTTCGCCTCCCGCACGACCAGGGCGTCATGGTGGTCTAGGGTACCGTTGGAGGTCACTATTTGTGTCGCGTCGTCAGCATAATATATATCCATACAGCTTCTGTTATCAGACCGGGGCATGTCAGAGGTGTAGGTGATGAAGAGCGTTGGTGATAACACGCTGCCCTGTGGCACGCCGCTGTGCAGGGGGAACGGGGAGGATATTGCTGACAACTCGAATGGAAACTGAGCGCTGATCAAGGAAGCTACATAACAGTTTTTCCGTTAGCTCTGGCAGTCCGAGTTGAAGTATTTTGTATTGCAGGCCCTGTAGCCAGACTTTATCAAACGCCTTGCTGATGTCGCGTTGGATAATAGTGCAGTTTAGTCCTTGTCCTTTAGTGAGTGCTACCTTTTCGCTGGCGATGGAGATGGCTGACGTAGTGCTCCTCCTGCCGCCATACTGGGACGGGTTATAAGGTTGTTTTCCTCCAGGTGACATCTGAGTCGTAAGTTGATTATTCTTTCAAAGATTTTTCCAGGGACTTCTAGGGTGAGATTGGTCTGTAGTTCTTGGGATCCGTGGATGGTTTGCCTGGTTTAGGTATCATGGTGAGTGGCGACTTTGAATCGTTGAGGAAGTAACCTGTTGTTAACATCGCATTATATATGGTGAGTAGGTACGCCAGCTGCTGATTTGTTGTTTATCTATTTTGCTCTCTCCGGCGACGTGTTTTCGTTTTGTTTATAGCTGACCGGAGCTCAGCTGCCTATTTCCATAGTCAACAGATGGGCCTGTGTTAGGCGTTGCAGATCAATCGTATGGTGTGGCTTGGTTCTTGTTGGGTCCTGTTGGAGCCATGCCTTTACTTCCCGTTCATTGTCTTGGTCATAATGAGCGTTGTCTTCAGGTCTTATTGTGAACACTGACTTCCAGGTTTCACTGAACTCTTGGGCTATACCCTCGTCATCCTGTATTTTGACTCCTCCCTTTTCTAGGTGTATGGGGCGGTGGTGTGTGTTGCCTTGCAGGCGTTTTATTCCCTGCCAGAAGGCTTTTGGGTCCTTGTATTTCTCGGCGAGGCCTTTTATTGTGTTTTCCCAGTGCCTGTTGTATGCTGTTTTGCACGTATCTTGTAGCGTTCGTTGGAGAACTCTACTTTGTTGCTTCCCCTTACAACCCTTCCCCCTCTTCCTCCCTTCCACCCATTCCTCTTCCCCTCTTCCACCTTTCCACCCAACTTTCCAATCCCCCTTCCCCTTACAACCCTTCCACCTCTTCCCCCTTTGCACCCCTTCCCCCTTCCTTCTCCCCTTCCTCCTCTTCCCAAGCGATGAAGTTATAAGAGGAATAATGTCTTAAGGTTAAAGGATTCGAAGCATCTCAAAGTATAAATTCCTGAACCTTGAAACTCCTTGCGCTAAAGAAAAGAAAAAAGTAAAAAAAAATAATAAGAGTTCAGAAAGAAAATGTGAATTCGTCCTTTTTTCTCTTCTTTTTTTTTTTTATTCTTTTTGTTTTTCTTTTGTTTTTGCTATAACTGTTACATCAAAATCTGGCATGTTAAGAGGGTCGCTGTTTTTCTTCTCTCTCTCTTTCTCTCTCTCCCTCCCTCTTTTTTTTTCTCTCACATATCATGGAGGGAAATGCATGGATGGTTTTGTCACGCACTCCCCTCCCTCTCTCTCTTTCTTTCTCCCTCCCTCCCTCCCTCCCTCCCTCTCTTTTTCTCCTCTCTCTCTCTCTCTTCTCTCTTGTCTCTCTCTCTCTCTCTCTCTCTCTCTCTCTCTCTCTCTCTCTCTCTCTCTCTCTCTCTCTCTCTCTCTCTCTCTCTCTCTCTCTCTCTCTCTCTCTCTCTCTCTCCAAATGTAATATATATATTTTTGCCAGCCAGCTCATGGTCGGATTACACACACACACTCGATTACACAATAAACAGAGGCGCCCATCGATTACCAATAAACAGGCGGTGAATAATGTAGAGTAATGCGTGTGTGTGTGTGTGTGTGTGTGTGTGTGTGTGTGTGTGTGTGTGTGTGTGTGTGTGTGTGTGTGTGTGTGTTTCTCTCTCTCTCTCTCTCCTCTCTCTCTCTCTCTCTCTCTCTCTCTCTCTCCTCCTCCTCTCCTCCTCCTCCTCCTCCTCCTCCTCCTCCTCCTCCTCCTCTTCCGTGTCTTCCTCCATCCATTCTCTCATCTTCTTCTCTCATTTCTCTCTCTCTCTCTCTCTCTCTCTCTCTCTCTCTCTCTCTCTCTCACCTGTCACCTGTCCTTTCCTCTTTTTTCTTAGTATTTTTAATATATCTAATTTCGTCTTCTTTTACTTATAAGAGAAAAAGCATTCGTAGGTTAAGGAGGAGGAAGAGATAAAAAGGAGAATGAAGAACAGAAAAGACAGAAGAAGGGAGGGAATGAATGAATGAATGAAGGAATGAAGGAAGGAAGGAAGGGAAGAAGGAAGGAAGGAGAGAAAGAAAGAAAGGAAAGGAGGGAAAGATATCATATACCTGTAATAAAAAAAAAACAGAGGAAAATAAGAAAAGAAAATAGAAAGAAATTAAGGAAAGAGGTGAAAAAAAGAAAGATAGAAAGAATAAAAAGGAATGAAAGAGGAAGAAAATGAAGGAAGGAGGAAAAGAGAGAAAGGAACCAAGGAAGGAAAGGAAAGAAAAGAAGGAAATAAGAAGGAAAACCACCCTAACTCCCCCCCCCCCCCCTGATCACTATACAAGTTTATTTATATTCTCCAGGATCGGAACTATTGAACTTAGGATGCCAAGACCCCCCCCTCCTTCCCCCCTCCTCCCAACCCCCTACCCCTCCCTTCCCTCCCCTCACCCTCCCTTTCACAATCCCCAAAAGTTCGCTAGAGAAGGGAGGGAGAGGAGAGAGAGAGTGGGGGTAGGAGAGGGGTAAGTGGGAAGAGGGGAGAGAGATAGGGGAGGAGATGGGTAGGTGGGGAGAGGGGAGGGAGAGAGAGGGGGAGGAAAGGGGGAGAGGGGAGAGTAATATTAAAAAACAGGGGGAGAAGGACACGCTGATTTTAATATCTTGTACAGGTTAAGGGAGGGAAGGGAGGGAAGGAGGGAGGGAGGGAGGGAGGGAGGGAGGAAGGGTCACATCGGACTAACCCAAGAATTTATACACTTCGTTGTATTATGAGATGACTTGACTAGGAGGAGGAGGAGGAGGAGGAGGAGGAGGAGGAGGAGGAGGAGAGAGAGAGAGAGAGAGAGAGAGAGAGAGAGAGAGAGAGAGAGAGAGAGAGAGAGAGAGAGAGAGAGAGAGAGAGAGAGAAAGAGATGAATATGGAGATGGAGATAAAAAGAGAGAGATAAAGAAGAGGAGAGATAAAGAGGGATAAGAGAAAAACAATACCAAAAGTGAGGAAAGAAAACACACACACGCACACACTCACTCCCCCCTTTCTCTTCCCCCTCCTCCCCCTCCTCCCCCTTCCCCCCCTTCAATCTCAACCGCATCGACCATCTAATTGAAAACTTGCGTATGTCCAAGTCAAGTAACCAATTTTAATATCTTGCTGGAGGAGGAGGAGGAGGAGGAGGAGGTGATATAGGATGCGATGAAGGAGGAGGAGGAGGAGGAGGAGTAGGAGGGGGAGGAGGAAGAGGAGAAAAATAAGGAAAGAATGATGGAGGAGGAGGAGCAGAGAGATGGGTAAGGGATGAAGGCAAGAGTGAATAACGAGGAGGAGGAGGAAGAGATAAGATGAGAAAGTAAGGGAAAAGAGAAAAAGATGAAGAGAGAAAAAATATATCAGAAAAGATGAAGATCAGGAAAATCAAGAAGAAGAAGAAGAAAAAAAAGAAAAAGAAAGCAGAGTCGAAAGAAAATGGGTGGAAGAGGCGTACTAGGAGGGAGACGAGGATGGAGGAGGACGAAGAAGAAGGAGGAGGAGGAGGAAGACTAGGAAGAAGGAGGAGGAGGAGGAGGAGGAGGAGGAGGACTAGATCAATGTCGCAGATGTGGTTAAACTGAGAGCCAGTGCTGCATTAAAATTCAAATTAGCATATTAATTTCAAGGAATATCGAGTACTCAGGAGCAGGTGTACGAGGAGGAGGAGGAGGAGGAGGAGGAGGAAGAGGAGGAGGAGGAGGAGGAGGAGGAGGAGGAAGAGGAGGAGGAAGAAGAGGAGTTAAGGTAAGGTTTAAGAAAAGAGAAGGTAGAGAGAGAGAGAGAGAGAGAGAGAGAGAGAGAGAGAGAGAGAGAGAGAGAGAGAGAGAGAGGGAAAGGAAATGGAGGGAGAGGAAAAATAAAAAGTAGATATGGATTAAGAAAGATAAGGTAAGATAAGGTAAGGTAAGGCAAGATAAGGTAAAAGAAAGTGGAATTGGAAAGAGAATGAGAGAGGAAAGAAGAAAAGGAAATGAAGGGAGAGGAGAAGGAAAAATAAGTAGACGTGGAGTAGGAAAGAGGGGAAAGAAGGCAAAGGAAGAGAACTGGGAAGGAAACTAAAGGAAAAAGAAGAGGAAAGAAAATAAACATAACTAGATAGAGAGAAGGAAAAGATGGAAAGAGGGAAAGTAAGAGAAAAAGAAGAGAGGGAAAAAAATGAAGAAAGAGGAGGAAGGAGAGAAAAATAACTAACAGATAAGCAGAAAAAATAAACGATGGAGAAAGGGTAGAGGGGAGAAGGAAGGAAGTGAGAGAGAGGAGAAGAGAAAACAGAAAAGAAAGGGGAGAAAAGGAAAGGGAGAAAGTGAGAGAGAGAAAAGAAAAAAAATTGAGAAGAGAAAAATCACCTGAGACGTAGAAAGAAGAGCTGAGAGACTAGGAGAGAAAGGACAGGGGAGAAGGGAGAGAGAGAGAGGGGAGAGAAGAAGGGGGTGCGGGGGTGTGGGGGGTGAGGGGGCGGCCCATCCATCTCTCCCCGGCAGGTCATCCCCTCCGTAACTCCCCTTCTTGAGGTTATGCAAATTGAGGGGAAAATGGAGCACCCACAGGACAGCACGGCGATCCAGTTGACCAAGAGAAGGTTTACTCTCCCCTATCTCCCCTCTCCCTTCTCCCCTCTCTCTCCCTCCCCTCTTTCTCCCCTTCTGACTGGCCCTCTTTCTTTCTTTTCGCTTCTTTCCTTTTCATTTTTTTCATTTTTTCCCGTCTCTCTCTCTTCCCTCTCTCTCCCCTCTCTCTCTCCCTCCCCTCTCCCCTCTTTCTCCCCTTCTGACTAGTATCTTTCTTTTCGCTCCTCTTTCCTTTCCTATCATCTTCTTTTACATCATTCTCATACTTTGTTTTTCACGTTTCTCTCTCTCTCTCCTCT
>NC_066567.1:6889984-6912484 GCF_024679095.1 Eriocheir sinensis | reverse complement strand
CCTTCCTTCCTTCCTTCCTTCCTTCCTTCCTTCCTTCCCTTCTCTTTCCTTCCCTTCCCTTCCCTTCCTTTCCTCCTGCCGCGTCGCTTAACTCACTCGGTGGAACAACAAATAATTCACAAAAGAAAAAATATATAAATAACTGTTTTTACAACTGCATTCCACCGCCACCAGGTAAGAGGGTAGACAGGTAGACAGACACAGGTAGATAGACAGACAGATAGGGAGACACGTAACTAGACAGGAATTCCGATAGGTAGATGGATTGAAGATGAAGTAGATAGAGAAATTGAAAAGCATGTTATTAAATATTTAGACAGACAGACAGACAGACAGACAGGATGAAGACACTCAGGCAAACATATAGAAAGATAGACAGGAAAGGTAGAAACAGAAAGATAGACAGACAAACAATTAAACAGACAGAAAGACAGACAGTCGAATAGTTTGAGACAGGAAGAAGGAAAACAGATTGAGAAAGATAGGTAGACAGACAAACACACAGAGAAAGATAGACAGGCAAACAGAGAAACACACAGACAGAGAAGTAGATATATAAAAAGTTAGATAGGCAGAAACACAGACATACACAGAAGGACAGACAGACAGTTTAACAGACACACAGACACACACAGGTATATACAGGTAAAAATGACGCGGCCGCCAGGACACCCACACACAGGTAGAAGGTTAGGGCCACAGGTAGAAAGGTACACACACACACACACACACACAAATACACACACAGACACACATACACAGGTACATACAAAACCACACAGACAGACACACACCCACACAGGTAGTAGGTTAGGGCCACAGGTAGAAAGGTACACACAAACACACACACAGACACACATACACAGGTACATACAAAACCACACAGACAGACACACGCCCACACAGGTAGTAGGTTAGGGCCACAGATATCTCTTGCTGTGGCGTTAACTGCTGGGTACCTCTATCGGTCTTTCCTTTTTTATATATACTTCGAATTGTAATGACCGCCGCGCTGATGCCAAGCCAGTTAACAGTTTCCGATAGGCCGGCAGAAGAATGCCCCGCGAACCCTCTATTTACAACGCATATAACCTCAGGCCATCCGTACACCTGTCAACCCTTACCTGTGTGTGTGGGGGGGTGGGGGGGAGGGAGAGGAAGGGGGGAAAGAGGGGAGAGGGAGGGGAATGTGTTTTTGTTTGTGAATCTTTTGTTTATTTTTTTCTGGTTTTTCTTTCTTTCTCCTTTTTGTTTCTTTCACTCACGTTTGTTATTCATTGTTGTTTATCTTATTTATTTATCTCTATTGTTTATTTATCTTTCTTTTTTCCTATCTTCTCTCTTTCCTTGTTTACCTTATTCCTTCTCTTCTTCCTTCTCCTCCTCCTCCATTCTTCCTCCTCTTCTGCGTCTCCATCTTTTTTCCTCATAGCTCGCATTCACAACCTAGTAACAATCATAGTAGTAGTAGTAGTAGTAGTAGTAGTAGTAGTAGAAGTAGGAGGAGGAAAACAGAGAGAGAGAGAGACAGAGGGAGGGAGAGAGAGAGAGGGGGAGGCTGCATCAGGGAGGGTGGGAGGCGGAGGTCGGATCAGGCAGCTCACATGATTGGCTTAAAACGACCCAAAGTAAAGTTGATTAGTAAGGATTGACATTACGGCGACATGATGCGTTTTGTAGAGGTGATGATGATGGTGTTAGTGCCCCCCCTCTCTACCCCCCCTCCCCTCCCTTTCCCTCCCTCTCCCTCTCTCTCGTTATTTATTGATATGCGATAGGAATTTTGGCGTCCGTGTGTGTTGTGATACCGGGGCTCGATTATAATATGGTTTGTGTGTAAGGGGGGTGGGGGGAGGGGGGGGGAGAGGGGGGGAAGGGGGTGCTGTGTGTGCGTGTGTGCGTGTGTGGTGTTGTGTGTCAGTGTTTGGGAATTTCCGCTATACTGTTTTTCTTTCTTTTTTTTTGGCGTATAATTGGAATTCTGAAATACTCGTCATAGCTTGTATATTAATTTGTTTGTTTTTTATATAGTAGCTGAGGTAGTGGTCGTAATTGTAGTAGTAGTAGTAGTAGTAGTAGTAGTAGTAGTGGTAATGATAGTAATAATAATAATAAAAATCAAGTACTCATTTTAATTATTCTCTTATTTATTTTTTCTTCCCCTCTGTCTTCCTTCTTCTCGTCTCTTCTCTTTCCTCTTCTCTTTTCTTCTTTTTCCTCCTCTCTTGTCTTCTTCTCTTTTTCCTTTATTTTCCTCTTCTCTCCAATTCCTTCTCTCCCTTATCCTCCACATCCTCTTCTTCCTCCCTCCTCTCCTCCATTCCTCCCATTGCGATATACCTTACCATATGAGAGAGAGAGAGAGAGAGAGAGAGAGAGAGAGAGAGAGAGAGAGAGAGAGAGAGAGAGAGAGAGAGAGAGAGAGAGAGAGAGAGAGAGCATAAAAGTGATTGAGTTTTCACCGACTATCTCTCTTGTCTCTATTTATCATCGCCTTTTCATCCTCCCTCTCTCTCTCTCTCTCAATCTCTCCCTCTCTCTCTCTCTATCTCCCTCTCTGAAATTAATGGCGTCAGATCCTTTTTTTTTGTGGGTTCCTTGCTATCACGCGTTACCCTATCACCCATATCGAGAGAGAGAGAGAGAGAGAGAGAGAGAGTGAGAGTGAGAGAGAGAACGCCCCCCCTCCTCCCCCTCCCCCCTCGCCCCCCCCTCCCCTGTTCACACCCTTTCACACCCTCATTTGCCTGATAACGCTTGTGGTTTCTTATCGTCGGGAAGTTGGTTTTTATTGTGCCGAGGGAAAAGAACGACGTTGCTAGGGGGGGGTGGGGGGGTGGAGGGGAGGGGGAGGGGGCTGAGTTGGGGGGAGGGGGGGATAATCTGGTCTGAGGGGTCCCGGGTCTGTTCACTCATGTATAAAGTCGAGATACCAAGATTCGTTTACAAAGACACCACTGAGCTAGGAGGAGGAGGAGAAGGAGGAGGAGGAGGAGGGGGTGAGAGGAAGGGAGGGAGGAGGGTAAGGGAGAAGAAGAGCCAGTAGAAAGGAGAGGAAGAGTCTGAAAAATGCTAAAAAAAAAAAAAATTGTAGGAGGGGAGGAGCAGGAGGTGGGAGGGAGAAGGAAAGGAAAAAGAAGAAGCATTAGAAAAGAGAGGAAGACGCATGTTTGAATAATGAGGAAAAGATATAATAGGTAAAACAGGGAGAGAAGGAGCAGGAGAGGTTAAGTAAAAAAAGTACAAGAGAGGAAGAAGCCTAGTTGAAAAAAGTCAAAAAATATAGTAAGTAGAGGAAAAGGAGGAGGCTTAGCTCATGAAAATTTGACAAAAAATCGAAATCATACAAAAATTGGACCCAAACTTCGGCAAAACAGTCAGATTCTGAGTGTTAACCAGAAATTTAAAACGATACATGAAAATCTGACTAGAAAAGTTTAGCATCCGAAAAAAATTGACAAAGCGTATGGAAAGAAGACAAAGTATATATGAAAATTGACAAACTATAGAAATTTCACGAACCTTAAGGAAACTTGGCATATTATGAAGAAAATTTAGAACTATATAAAAAAAAAGATTGACAAAATATATAAAAACTTCTTGTACTTTAAGTAAACCTGGCATATAAGGAAGAAAACTTTGAACTTTATATATAAAAAAGATTGACAAACTATATATAAACTTCATAAACCTTAAGCAAATCTGGCATATTATGAAGAAAATTTAAAACTATACATAAAAAAGATTGACAAACTATATATAAACTTCATGAACCTTAAGAAACCTAGCATATTATGAAGAAAATTTTGAACTACTCGTATATATAAAACTACTAAAAAATATAAAAAAAATATATATAAATAAAAAACAACTTTAAGAAATAAAGTACATGATGAAAGAAGAAATTTACTCAGAATATATATAAAAAAAAGATTAAAAAAATAAATAAAATTCATGAACCTACAGAAAACTATTATATTATGAAGAAATTTTAAAACTACTCGAATATATATAAAAAAAAGATTGACAAACTATATATAAACTTCATGAACCTTAAGAAACTTGGCATATTATGAAGAAAATTTAGAACTACTCGTATATATTAAAAAAGATTGACAAACTATATATAAACTTCATGAACCTTAAGAAACCTAGCATATTATGAAGAAATTTTAAAACTACTCGAATATATAAAAAAAAAGATTGACAAACTATATATAAACTTCAAGTACCTTAAGAAACCTAGCATATTATGAAGAAAATTTTGAACTACTCGTATATATATAAAAAAAAAGATTGACAAACTATATATAAACTTCAAGTACCCTAAGTAAACCATAATGTGAAGAAAATGAAAAAAAACTATATATATAAAATTTTGACGTAAAACTTAACAAAATGTAAAAACTGTACAAAAAACTCCCGGAAAATTCTTGCCGGCCCTCAGCGAGTAAGTAACGGTCCCTTTAACATTGTTCCCCGCGACATAAATCCGTCCTTCGCGTGCACCTCCTGGGCGGCAGCGGGAGGGAGGCAATTGAGCCATCGAGGGGCGGGGCGGCCATCGAAGACACGCTAATTGCCCCCACTCACCTGTTTGAAGGAGGAGACAGGTGAGGTGAGGTGAGGACAGGTAGATAGGTAGGTAGATAGTGCGATAGATAAGTAGATAGGTATTTAGCTCTTTTGTTAGTTAGTGAGGTAAGTAGATAGGTTTGTCAGTTTTTAGTTAGATAGTTGATTAGCTAGTTAGTTAGGTAGGTAGGTAAGCAGATAGGTAGTTGGCTCTTTAGTTAGCTGATTAGTTAGTAAGCTAAGTAAGTAGTTTTGTTAGTTTTTAGTTATTTAGATAGTTGATTAGTTAGTTAGTTAGGTTGATGGGTAAGTGGATAGGTGCTTAGCTCTTTAGTTAGTAGTTAGTAAGGTAAGTAGGTAGGTTTGTCAGTTTTTAGTTAGATAGTTGATTAGTTAGTTAGTTATGTAGGTAGGTAGGTAGGTAAGTGGATAGGTGGTTAGCTCTTTAGTTAGTTGATTAGTTAGTAAGCTAAGTAAGTAGTTTTGTTAGTTTTTAGTTATTTAGATAGTTGATTAGTTAGTTAGTTCTGTAGGTAGGTAGGTAGGTAAGTGGATAGGTGGTTAGCTCTATAGTTAGTTAGTTAGTAAGGTAAGTAGGTAGTTTTGTTAGTTTTAATTAGTTAGATAGTTGATGAGTAGTTAGTTAGGTTGATGGGTAAGTGGATAGGTGGTTAGCTCTTTAGTTAGTTAGTTAGTAAAGTAAGTAGGTAGTTTTTTTTAGTTTTAGTTAGTTAGATAGTTGATGAGTTAGTTAGTTAGTTAGGTTGATGGGTAAGTGGGTAGGTGGTTAGCTCCTTAGTTAGTTAGTTAGTAAGGTAAGTAGGTAGTTTTGTTAGTTTTTTAGTTAGTTAGATAGTTAAATAGTTAGGTAGGTACTTAGGTAGGTAGGTAATTAGTTCTTTAGGTAGTTAGTTGGGTAATTCGTTAGTGAAATTGGTTAGGTAAGTTGATGGGTAGATTGAAGGGAGGTAGATAATTAGGTAGTTAGATAAAGCAGGTAGATACGAACACATTGTAAGGGAAGGAAGGTAAATACATAGGTTAAGGAAAGGTAAGCAGGTAGGAAGGTAGACTAAGAGCAGGTAAACAGGTAGAAAAGTGGACAGGTAGGTAAAAAAAATCAACACAGAAAAAAAAATATGGATACACAAAACATGACCAACATAATCGAGGAAAACAAGGAAGTTAAGTTACCAGATAAAAGGAGGTAATAGTGGACAGGTAAAGGGGGACAGGTAAGGGAGGGGGAGATAGGGAACAGGTAAAGGGGGGGGGAGGGGGGCCAGCTCGTTACCTCCTTGTCAAGCAGGTGGGGCGGGCGGCAAGACTGGTGAAGTTATTAATTGTTGAGTAATGACCTTTAACGACCAGCAAACTGACCGTGATTAGCAGGAAAGTGACCCCAGCAATTAGTCAGTCTCCTGCAATGACGGTGAAGAGGAGGAGGAGGAGGAGGAGGAGGAGGTAGAAAAATGAAGTCGAGAAGGAAGAGAAGTAGGAGAGGAGAAATAAATAGACGAAAAACGGAGGAAAAGGAGGCGAATGACGAGGATGAGAGAGAGGACGATGAAGTTGAGGGAAAAAAAAGAGGAAAAGGAGGAGGAGAAGGAAGGGGAGATAGAAAGATAAAGTAGAGAAGGAAAATAAGTAGATAAGAGGAAGATAAGTAAAAGAAAGATAGCTTGAAGAAGAGGAGGATGAGAATGGAATCGAAGAGGAAAAAAAGTAGATAGAAGAAAATAAAGAGGAAGAGGACTTAAAGAACAAGAGGAGGAGATAGGAGAACGAAATCAAGGAGGAAACGAAGAAAAAAAAAAGAGGAAAAAAAATGGAAGAAGAAGACTGGAAGAAAACTAAATTAAACTGATATAAGAAAAATAAACACGGAGGGTGAATGAAAGAAGGCTGAGAAATATAAGAGAAAGAGGGAAGAGGAGGAGGAAGAGGAAGACAAGGGGGGAGGGGGGGGGGAAGAAGGGGGAGTTACCTTCACCGATTTAGCACTTAGCGCCCATTAGCACACTTACGTCCATGTGAGCATTACCTGAGTCACGAAACCCAACCATTACATGCGTGTGTGTGTGTGTGTGTGTGTGTGTGTGTGTGAGTGTGAGTGTGAAAGTGAGAGTAACTAATGATGATAATGATATTTTTTCCCAGGTGTTTATTTGGTACCTGTAATTAGCACTTTCTCTTTTCTTTCTTTACAGGTAAGACACGGAGAACGGAAGGTGTGCTCTGGGGGACGCGTGAGTCTGTATTGTTATCTCTCTCTCTCTCTCTCTCTCTTCAGTTTTTTTAGCATAATTATCAATAACTTTCAGAATAATGCAACGAAAAGAAATTCAGTGACACAAATGTATTCAGAAAACATCAACGAATCAAGAAAAAAAATAGTCAATGGCAATGAATTAAAAAAGAAGTTACCAAGAAACCACTAGAAAATAAACTCGTGCCGATATATTAGAAAAGAAAGTGAGGAAAGTACAGCGCCAAGTGTGTAAAGTCAGTGCCGATACAGACGATGTTAGGCTGTGAAAGGGGTGAAAGAATGCAGTTACTGGTTGACTCGTGCGTTTGAAAGTTGGACTACAGAACGAGAAAACAAGAGAACCGATATAGACGATGTTAGGCTGTGAAAGGGGTGAAAGAATGCAGTTACTGGTTGACTCGTGCATTTGAAAGTTGGACTACAGAACGAGAAAACAAGAGAACCGATACAGACGATGTTAGGCTGTGAAAGGGGTGAAAGAATGCAGTTACTGGTTGACTCGTGCATTTGAAAGTTGGACTACAGAACAAGAAATTAAAAGAACCTAAAACCCGAATAGCGATAAACCCAAAGATATTAGAGCACAATTGATAAAGGTTCCGAAAAATTACATTCCTCTTGCATTAGAAAATAGGATTAAAAAGAAACTAAAACCTTGAAATTCATAAACCCGAAGACATTAGGCCGCAATTCATTAGGTTTCTGAAAAGTCACATTTATCTTGCATCAAAAAGTTGGACTGCAAAAAAATAACTAAAACCTGGAAATTCGTTAAGCCAAACACATTAGACTTGCATCAAAAAGTTGGACTAGAAAAAATAACCAAAACCTGGAAATTCGTTAAGCCAAAGATCGCAATTTGTTAGGTTTCTGAAAAGTCACATTCGTCTTGCATCAAAAAGTTGGACAAAATAACTAAAACCTGGAAATTCGTTAAGCCAAACACATTAGACCGCTGTTTTTTAGGTTTCTGAAAAGTCACATTCATCTTGCATCAAAAAGTTGGACTAGAAAAAATAACCAAAACCTGGAAATTCGCAGTTTGTTAGGTTTCTGAAAAGTCACATTCGTCTTGCATCAAAAAGTTGGACAAAATAACTAAAACCTGGAAATTCGTTAAGCCAAACACATTAGATCGCAGTTTGTTAGGTTTCTGAAAAGTCACATTCGTCTTGCATAAAAAAGTTGGACTAGAAAAAATAACCAAAACCTGGAAATTCGTTAAGCCAAAGATCGCAATTTGTTAGGTTTCTGAAAAGTCACATTCGTCTTGCATCAAAAAGTTGGACTACAAATAATAACTAAAACCTGGATATTCATGAACCCAAAATTTTTACGTGCGATTGATCAAGGCTCCGAAAAATTACATTCCTCTTGCATTAGAAAACTGGACTAAAAGATTAAAACGTGGATATGCATAAACCCGAAGACATTCGATCACAATTTCCTACCTCTCAGAAAACTCACATTCCTCTTGCATTAGAAAATTTGACTAAAAAATTCAAACCTGGTATTCATAAACCCAAAGATTTTCGATCACAATTTCCTACCTCTCAGAAAACTCACATTCCTCTTGCATTAGAAAACTGGACTAAAAAAATAAAACCTGGATATTCGTAAAGCCAGACATTCGATCACAAATTGTTACCTCCCTGAAAACTCACATTCCTCTTGCATTAGAAAACTGGACAACAACAACAACAACAAAAAGACTAAAACTAGATATTCATAAACCCAGACATTAACATTACAATTTATTAGCTTTCCGCAAAATCATATCAATCTTAGAGAACCACATTACAGGAGAAAACTTTTATGGCTTCACCTGCACGTATATTGAACTTAAGAACAGGGGGGAGGGGGAGGGTGGGCATCATTATAACCCCCCCTTCACCCCCTCCTTCCCTCCCTGCCCCCACCTAACACAACCTCTAATTATCACCGTGTGCGAATATATAAATCTAGACCAATGATTTTTCTACCTGGAACTGGAGCGAAAAAATAAATCCATCCTTACCTGGTTCATTTATTCCCTTCGAGTATAGGAAGTGGATGGAGTTTCTTATGTTGCTTTTTATTTTTTAGTTTATTTACGCTTTGTTTTCCGTTGGTGACTCTGGGTGACTTTTAATTTTGTGAGGTCGTTAAGTATTTAGGAGGTAGAGGGCCCTGTGAGTTTCTGGTATTCCTCCTATTTTTTATTGTGTTACGGTTCCCGTTTTTCCTTTGGTGACTCTGGGTGACTTTTAAATTCGTAAGGTCATTAGATATTCAGATTCTATGATTATTTTTATTTTTTTTATTTTTTTATTTTGCCTTCTAAAATTTATGATGTATTCCTTTTTTTTCTACGCTTCTATATTTTTCTTTGGCTACTCTGGGTGACTATTAAATTCCTGAGGTCATTAAGAATTATTTTTTTGCGGTCCTAAAATTATGATGTTGTATTACTTCTTTTTTTACGCTTTTACATTTTCCTTTGGCAGCTCTGGGTGACTATTAAATTCCTGAGGTCATTAAGAATTAAGACGTAGCGATTATTATTTTTTATGTATTTTGCGGTCCAAGAATTTATGATGTATTACTTCTTTTTTTTACCCTGCTATATTTTTCTTTGGCTACTCTGGGTGACTTTTAAATTCCTGAGGTCATTAAGAATTAAGATGTAGCGATTATTTTTATTTTTATATTGCGGTCTTAAAATTTATGATGTATTACTTATATTTTTTTTTTTTAACCTTGCCATATTTTTGTTTGGCTACTCTGGCTGACTTTTAAATTTGTAAGGTCATTAAGAATTTAGACGTCTCGATTATTGTTTTTTTATTTATTCATTTTGCGGTTCCTAAGATTTGTTACGTTCGGTGTGTTGGTTGTCGGAGCGAACGTAATTTTTCTTTTCTTCGTCTACCATTTTTTGTCTCATTAAGTTTTCAGTGCCTTTGCGACGTGAACTTTTAATGGGAGTGATAGAAGGGGACAGGTCTTAGGCGAAAACAACAACAACAACAACAACAACAACAACACCATTACTACTTCGCTCCCTACTTCTACTTCGCCATAAGAAAATAGAGATAGTGAAAGACAGAACAAAAAAAGAAAAGAGAAAGGAGAAGGAACACGACAACTTGGAGAGATAAAACTAAGTAATTGAAGGGAAAAGGGAAGGAAGGAAGCAAGAAAGGAAAGAAAGGGAAGAAGAGAAAAAAAAGAATAAAGACAGAAATGAAAGGAAAGGGAAAGAAACACGAAAATATGGAGAGAAAACTAACTGAATGAAGAGAAAAGGGAAGGAAGCAAGAAAGGAAAGAAAGGGAAGAAGAGAAAAAAAAGAATAAAGACAGAAATGAAAGGAAAGGGAAAGGAACACGAAAATATGGAGAGAAAACTAATTGAATGAAGAGAAAAGGGAAGGAAGCAAGAAAGGAAAGAAAGGGAAGAAGATAAAAAGATAGACTGAATGAGTGAAGATAAAGAAAAGAAATAAACGAAAATAAAATAAAAGTAAGTGATAGGAAAAAAAATATAAGATAATAGTAAATAAGAAATAAATAATAATAAAATAAACAACAACAACAAGTAGGCGAACGATTCTTGCTTGTTATTGGTTTAGTGTCATTTTTAAGAATTCGAACTACTTGGGAAATGTTATATTAAAACCTATTATTCTCTCTCTCTCTCTCTCTCTCTCTCTCTCTCTCTCTCTCTCTCTTTACGGTTGATATCGGATTATTAAGAATTTTCTGTACTTCGAATTGGAGAATGTTATATTAAAAGCTAGTGTTCTCTCTCTCTCTCGCACACATAGAAAATAACCTACTGAACATTCTTGGAACACTGCAACTTCATCATCATCATCATCATCATCATCATCATCATCATATTAGCGGAAAATGATAACTGAAAATGACTATAAATTCGATTCTATTTTTTTCTCTGTGATTGCAACGCTTACGGAACACTATTGGAACGCGTATGGAACACCTATGGAACACTATGGAATACGTACTAAGAATCGGCTTATAAGTGAAACGAGACAAAAAATTACTCGGGTCTTTGTCACGTATTCTCTGTGTCTTCCTTTTTTCCTGTGATCGGGGCTTTCTGGAGTGTTGCGCTGTGTTGGTGCTATGGTGTTGTGCTAAAGGTGCCCCGCTGTATGGTTCTGTGGTGCCTCTGTGTTAGTGCCGCTTCTGTGTACCGCTGTGATGAGCTGAAAATATCTGTAGCGCTGAAATGTCTTTGGCACACTCATAATGGCGTCACCGTATTGCTGTGGCGCTAACTTGTCGCTTTCCCGCCGTGTGACGCTGTGTGGTGATATGTGTGACGCTTTACCGCTAAGTTATCGCTGTGACGCATCTGAGGACTCGCTGTGATGTAACGAAGCCTCTGTGTCGCTTAACGCTGCTTCTTTGTTCGCCGTGACGCTGTGGTGCGATGTGTGTAACGTTTTGCCGCTAAGTTATCGCTGTGACGCATCTAAGGACTCACTGTGACGCTCCGAAACCGCTGTGTCGCTGAAACGCTGCCCCTCTCTCTCCGCTGTGACGGTGTGGTGCCGTGTTGGTGCCGCTGTGTGTGGTGCTGTGTGTGCCCGAGTGTTGCCGCCACGTCGCCGCGGAAATGTGACTCTGTGGGTGTGTCGCCGCCGCCACACCGCTGTGACGCCGCTGTGTTGCTGTGGCGCTGTGCTGCCCACTGTGATAACGCTGTGAAACTATTGTGACGTATTGGTAACATTCCGACGCCAAAGTGACGCTGAATTGTCACTCTAACGCCACTTGGCCGCCGAGTGCCGCCTTGGCGCCGCGATGCCGCTGTGGTGCCGCCGCCACCACTCCCCGGCTCCGTAACGCCGCCGAAGTGCCCCTGTGACGCTGTAGTGACGCGGCGTGGTGCTCCAGGTGGCACTGTACCTCTGTGACCCCGAAGTGCCGACACAGTACCGTTATGCCGCCAACCCGTCGCTGTGTCGCTGTGTTGACGCCTCACGGCTGCTCCTGTGCTGTGTCAGTGTTGGAGTGGCGCTGTGGTGCTGTTTTAGTGGCTTTGCGACGCTGCGTTGCCGCTGTGGCGTTGTGGTCCCGCTGAACAGCCGCTGTAGCGCTAATGCCTCATCCAGTGTCGCTGTATCACTGTGGTGACGCTGGACCGCCGCTGTGGTGCTGTGGTAACGTCGAGGCGTCGCCCTGACGTTGTGGCGGCGCTGTGGTGCATTCGCCGCAGCATGATATCAGGGAAGCGTCGCAGCGCCGCCGATGTGACGCTATGTCGCTCTGAGGGCTTTGGAGTGCCCCCGCAACGCTGTTGTTGCTGCTGTGCCGCTGCAGGGCCGCTGGAGGGCTGCATCGTTGCTGTGGCATCACTGTGGTGGCACAGAATCGCTGCCGTGCTCTAGAAAGACGCCGTCCTTCTCTTGCGTCCCGCCGGTCGCCGCAGCGCCTCTGTGTCCTAGAACTGTCGCCTCAATGTTTTCGTTTTGCTGCGGCGTCTCGGCGGAGTTGCTGTTATATTAGCGCCGCTGTATTGTCTCTATGACACTAACGCCGATGCAGCGCCGGTTCGTTCCGTCAGCGCCGCTGTTACTCCACTGGAGTATTGTGGCGCCGCTCAGAAGCCGATGTTGTGCCTCTATCACGCCCTGGTGCCTTTGAAGCGCTGCTCGTTCGCTGTTTTGCTGTGGCGCCGCTGTGGTGCCGCTGAGAAGCCGAATCTTGGTTACTGTAACACTGGTTACTGGCCATGGAGCGCCGTTGTGTCGGTGCTGTGTCGCCCTTGTCGTTCACTGTGGCGCTGTGGCCATTGTCCTCTGCTCCGCGGCGGTAATTTCTCTGTGTCGCTTACACGTCTCTGTCTTGGGCCTGTCCTGCGGCGGGACGTGAATCCGGTGCCGGCACGCCGCGGGAACGCCGCTGTGCAGCTGTGGTGTCTGCAATATCTTTGGCACCACTACTGCGTTGATGCTGTGTCGCTGTTCCACGCTTCTGTTGATACGGCATCTGTGTATTGCATTGTCGTCGTTGTAGTGTCTGTGGTGTCTGTATCATCAATGGTACCTTTTCTATATCGGTCTGTTCCTAAGTTTTTGCTGTCGCGTCTGTCTGGTTAATCTGCCGCTGTGTTGCCTCTGACACGACTGTGCGGCCATATTGTCTTTGGAACAACTCTTGTGCCTAGGCTGTGTCGCTGTGCCGCTGTGTTGCTGCTGTGGCGTCTCTGTGCGTCTGTGGTGCCTTTGTATTGTCTTGGCACTACTGCGGTGTTGTTTCTTTGTCGCTGTGTTTCTGTGGCGGCTGTGTCCGCCGTGAGCCGCTGACTGACATCTGTGTCCCAGCGGTGTGTCTGTCATCTCTGGCGCCTCTATTGTGTCGATGCTCTACTTCCGTGCCTCTGTATCGCTGTTGTTGCGTCTTTGTAGCAACATCGGAAACTCATTAACGTCGGTGATGTGTCGCTGAGCCGCTGTATAGTTCCTGTGTCATTTTTGTTGCTCCCGAAGCGTCTGTCTCTCTCAGTAGCGTCTGTAGCGTGTCACTGTGCCGCTTTATTGCTTCTGTGTCGCTCTGTGTTGTTTGTGTTCCGCGATGATGCCTCTGTGCTCTGCGTGTGCCTCAGGAAGGTGTATTATTACCTGTTCCGTGCCGCCAGTGCCCAGCGGCGGCGGTGGCGGCGGCGGCGGCAGCCTTATGCCAGACCTCTGCTTGGCACTGGCACCCTCGCTGCCATAAATTAATCTGTGGGTTGGGCAACAGAAGTGTGGGCGAGGCAGCTCTTTCTTTGTCCCTTCCTCAATGTCTCTTTACCTCCCTCTCCCTCCCTCCCTCCCTCCCTGCCTCTCTTTCTCATCCTTTCCTTCTCCCTCTTTCTCTCACACTCACTCCCTTCCCTCTTCTATTTTTCTCCCCTTCATAACCCTGTAGTCACTTACCCACAGATGAGAGAGAAGGAGAGAGAGAGAGGGAGGAAGAGTGAGAGGGAGAGGGAGAGGGAGAGGGAGAGGGAGAGGGAGAGTGAGAGGGAGAGGGAGAGCCGCTAGAGAGCCACACATTGTTTCGTGGCTCATAACATGGCGGTCAACAAAAGACTCGACCTTGAAGACAGAAAAATGAATCCGGGTTTTTTTCATAAGCGATTCTCCTCGGCGGATGTATGTGTGGATGGCGTGTGGATGTTGGGAGGAGGGGAGTATGTAGGTGTGTGTGTGTGTGTGTGTGTGGTTGGGTGGGTATGGGAAGGCGTGTTAGTAAGTGAAATCCGACATGACATTACCGTAGAGTTTTCGCCCCATCAAATTATCGCTTTTCTAACTTATTTATTATCTTACTCCTGGATGTCTTTACGATGTTTCAAGGTACAAAAAACACATATCAAACTACTACTGACAAACTAGCATTTATTATTTAGCGGACAGGATGAGAGAGAGAGAGAGAGAGAGAGAGAGAGAGAGAGAGAGAGAGAGAGAGAGAGAGAGAGAGAGAGAAGGAAACGAAGATGGGAGAAAAAGAAGAATAGGAAGAATATAGAAAAAAATAGAATGAGGAGGAAGAGGAGGAGGAGGAAAGAAAGGGTGGAGGGATAAGCAGGTGACAGTATGCTTTTTGAATAGTAAAGGAAAATCTCAACGGCAGAAAAATAAAAACAAAAAGAGGATGTAATATAGATGACGTACGTGGATGTGCATAGATATAGTGACGGATGAGGTGGATGATAATGATAATGATGATGATGAAGGAGAGGGTGCAGGCAAAAGAATGCAGGTGGAAATAATAATGATGAAGTGGAGCCAAGTGGAATGGATGACCCGGTGGTTATGGATGAGGAAGTGTGACAGGGAGGAATGGCGTGAGTGCGAAAAGGGAATGAGGGAACGGGAATAACAAAGGGAATGAGGAAAAGGAAATAACAGAAGGAACCGAAGAAGAGGAGAATAAGAAAATAGAGAAGAATGATGGAGATAAATTAATGATTGGTAGTGATTTAGAGAGAGAGAGAGAGAGAGAGAGAGAGAGAGAGAGAGAGAGAGAGAGAGAGAGAGAGAGACCCATGCACCTGTGCTTTATTGTATTCAAAGGTGTGTTGATTTTCCTCTCTCTCTCTCTCTCATCCCATTTTTTTTCCTCTTTTATAAATTATGAATAAAAAGGAGTTTGAAAAGGAAGATAATAGATAAAGATTTAGGGAGAGAGTGAGATAAAGA
Organism: Eriocheir sinensis; assembly: GCF_024679095.1. Lineage (NCBI taxonomy): Eukaryota > Metazoa > Arthropoda > Malacostraca > Decapoda > Varunidae > Eriocheir > Eriocheir sinensis. The sequence goes on along the minus strand of NC_066567.1, from coordinate 6,897,437 downwards.
AAGGAAGGAGAGGGAATAGAGAGAAAGAGGCGTAGAGGGAAAGGAGAAAAGGAGACTAGAGAGAAAGAGAGAGAGAAAGGAAGGGAAGATATCAGAGGCAGGAGAGGAAGAATGACGAAGAGGGAGAAAACAGGGAGTGAAGGAGAAAGAGAGGAAAAGGAAGAGTGAAAGACGTGGATGGAAGAAAGAGAAAGAGGAGAAGGAACTGAAGAAAGAAGAAAAGGAATAACAGAAAGAAGAAAAAAGGATAAAGGAGGAGGACGAAAGAAGTTTGAGAGAGAGAGAGAGAGAGAGAGAGAGAGAGAGAGAGAGAGAGAGAGAGAGAGAGAGAGAGAGAGAGAGAGAGAGAGAGAGAGAGAGAGAGAGAGAGAGAGAGAGAGAGAGAGAGAGAGAGAGAGAGAGAGAGAGAGAGAGAGAGAGAGAACTAGCTCCCTATTGTTTTAGATGACAGGAGAAGGATGCTTGATGATGTGCGCGTGAATGTCGCCCTTAGAGGAGGCTGACACAAGGCTGAGAGTCATCTGGCGTCACAGTCTCCTGCTTAAACGTCATTTTAAATAGAGACGCCTAACCTGGGTCCTCCTCCTCCTCCTCCTCCTCTTCTGCCTCTTCCTCCTCCTCCTCTTCTTTCTTCTCCTCCTCTTGTTTCTGTTCTTATTGTTTTCTCCTCCTTCTCCTCTTTTTCTTCCTCTTTTTCTTCTTCTTCATTTTTCTCTTGTTTCTCCTCTTCTTGTTCTCTTTTTTTACTCCTTTATATCCACATCCTCCTTCGTCTCTCGTTTTTCCTCCTCCTCCTCCTTTTCCTCCTCTTCCTCTTCTCTTTTTTATTCTTCATGTACTTATTCACATCTACATTCCCCCTTCGGTTCTTTTTATGCCTTCTCCTCTTCGTCTTCTTCTTCCTCTTCTTCGTCCTCTTCTTATACATTTTCTACGTGCACTCCACATTCACATTCTCCTTCAACTCCTTTTCATTCTCGTCTTCCTCATCATACCTTTTTTTTATCTTTCTCCTTGTATTCCTCCTCCTCCTTATCATCCTTATTTTCCTGTTATTCCGATTCTTCTATGATATTTTTTATTTTTCCCGTATTTTTTTTCTTAAATGTATACGTTGGACATTTGACGTTTAATACACTTCCACAACACGTTAAATACATACTGAGGAAGTGCATAAAGAAAAACATAATTATAATAGAAAAAAAAAACAGACATAGAAGAAACAAAACATTAAGCGGTGATGCCTATTAAATTTCCTTCATTCTACGTAAATCTGAAAAAAAGTTACTTGTGTGTGTGTGTGTGTGTGTGTGTGTGTGTGTGTGTGTGTGTGTGTGTGTGTGTGTGTGTGTGTGTGTACCTTTTAGACGACTCTAATTAAAAAGAAATGCCGGTGAAAGGGAGAGGTGTGAAGATGCTGCTTGGTTGGTTAGGAATGGAGGAGGAGGAGGAGGAGGAGGAGGAGGAGGAGGAGGAGGAAGAAGAAGAAAAGGGGGAGTTTATATAGGGAAAATCGCTATGAAACTCTCCCTACCTCCTCCTCCTCCTCCTCCTCCTCCTCCTCCTCCTCCCGCACCACACAAAAAGAAAAAATAACAGTCTGTGATCGCTGGCTTGGTTTGGCGGGATTGAGACGACTTCCCATTCACACATTCTTTTTTTTTATTCTTTATTCGCGAAAAATATTCCTGGAAAAGGGGGCGATGGAGGAGGAGGAGAAGGAAGAGGGTGGGAGGGGAGAGGGTGATAGAGGAGGGTGTATCTGTTCTGTTGTCCCCCTCCCCCTCCACCTCCACCACCACCAGTTTCAATCGAAGGTTTTTTTTCTTCTCCTCGTGTGAAGTGGAGATTATGCCTGATTGAAAACATCGCTCTTTACGCAAACCATTTCGATGTGGCGGCGCGCGAGCATTCTCCAAAACCAGGTGGCCGGAAGGGAAGGGAACGGAAGGGCGGGGGAGTGAAGGGCATTGTAGAAGAGAGGGAATGGACTGGGAATGGGAGAGAGTTGGATAAAAAGAGGTTTGAAAAGACAGGATGGAAATGGGAGGGAAGGAATATGCGTGTGATGTGATGGGAAGGGAAACGAAGGGCATTGTAGAAGAGAGGGAATGGACTGGGAACGGAAGGGAAATGGAGATGAAGGGAATAGAAGGGTGGAGTTGGAATGAGATGGTTTGGGATGTGAAGGGAAGGGAAGGGAAGGGCGGGGGAGTGAAGGGCGTTGTAGAAGAGAGGGAATGGACTGGGAATGGAAGGGAAATGGACAGGAATGGAATAGAAGGAAGGAGTTTGAATGAGATGGATTGAGATATGAAGGGAAGGGAAGGGAAGGGAAGATCGTTGTTAAATAGAAGGAATGAACTAGGAATGGGAGGGAGTTGAGAGAGTTGGACGGAAAGAGAATCATAAGGAGAAGTTGGGAATGGAAAAAATTGGAATGGCTTGCGATGAGATATGAAGGGAAGTCAAGGAAGGGAAAGGGTGTGAAGGACATTGTAAAAGAGGAGAAATGAACTGGGAATGGAAGGGAAATGGAGAGAAAGAGTATTGAAAGGAGAGGTTGGAATATAAAGAATAGGAATGGCTTGAAATTCGATGGGATATGAAGGGAAGGCAAGGGAATGGAAGGGAAGAGAGAGGAAGGAAAGATATTGAACTAAAATGGGTGGGAATCAAAGAGAAGGGGATTGTAGATAAGAAAAGGGAAGGGAAGAGAAGGGAAGGGAAGAAAGGGAAGCGATTTAAAAGCAGGGGAAGGGAAGTGAATGAAAGGGAAAAGATTTAAAAGCAAGGGAAGGGAAGTGAAGGGAAGGGAAAGAAAGGGAAGCGATTTAAAAGCAAGAGAAGGGAAGTGAAGAAATGGGGAAAAAAAAGGGAAGCTATTTAAAAGCAAGGGAAGGGAAGTGAGGTGAAGGGTATGGAAGGGGAAGATAAACAAAGGGGAAGGAAGAAAGGTGAAGGGAGAGAAGATAAACGGAAAGAAAAGGAAGAGAGAACAAAACAATAGAAGTCAAGGGAAGGAGATAAAAGAGACAGAAGAATGAAGTGAAGTGAAGTGAAGTGAGGGGTAGGAAAGAAGAACACAAACAAAGGGAAGGGAATAAAAGTGAAGAGAAGGGAAAGGAAAGAGACATCAAAGTAATAGAAGGGAAATGAAGGGAAGAAGAAACGGAACGGAAGGAAAGTGAAGGAAACAAAGGAATGGAGAGAAGGAAGGAAATGGAAGGGAAGAGAAGTGAAGAGAAGGGAAGAAGAGAAACAAAGGAATGGAGAGAAGAAGGAAGAAGGAAGCACGGAAGGAAGGGAAGAGAAGTGAAGGGTAGGGAAGGGGAAGAGAAACAAAGGGAATGGAGAGGAGAGGAAGGGAAGGGAAGGGAAGGGAAGGAGAGAGAGAAATGGTGGAAGGGAGAGAGAGAGAGAGAGAGAGAGAGAGAGAGAGAGAGAGAGAGAGAGAGAGAGAGAGAGAGAGAGAGAGAGAGAGAGAGGTGGTATTATTCCTGCGCCCCTTGAGACAAAGAAGTGAAGAGGGCAGTGTGTTCACCCAGTCCCTTGAGGAAGAGGAGGAGGAGGAGGAGGAGGAGGAGGAGGAGGAGGAGGAGTAATCTGATCTTGGAGGGTGACTGTCTGCCGGTGAAGAGGGGCGCCGCGGAGGACCCCAAAGAGACTCAAGACTATAGAAGGTGCAGGAGGAGGAGGAGGAGGAGGAGGAAGAAGAAAAGAAGATGGAGGAGGAGGGGGAGAAAGAGCACCTGAGTCACCAGCGTCCAGGTAGAGAGGCAGAGAGAGAGAAAGGAAGAGGAAGAGAGAGAGAGAGAGAGAGAGAGAGAGAGAGAGAGAGAGAGAGAGAGAGAGAGGAAAAGAGAGAGAGAAAGGAAGAGGAAGAGGAAAAGAGAGAGAGAAAGGAAGAGGAAGAGGAAAAGAGAGAGAGAAAGGAAGAGGAAGAGGAAAAGAGAGAAAGGAAGAGGAAGAGGAAAAGAGAGAAAGGAAGAGGAAGAGGAAAAGAGAGAGAGAAAGGAAGAGGAAGAGGAAAAGAGAGAGAGAAAGGAAGAGGAAGAGGAAAAGAGAGAGAGAAAGGAAGAGGAAAAAAGAGAGAGAAAGGAAGACAAAGAGGAAAAGAGAGAAAGAAAGGAAGAGGAAGAGGAAAAGAGAGAGAGAAAGGAAGCGAAAGAAGAGGGAGAGAGAAAAGTAGAAAGGTAAAGAGAGGAAGAGGAAGAGGTTCAGGAAGACAGAGACCATCCCGCTGTCACCTTCAAACTCATGGAAGAGGAAGAGGAAGAGGAAAATGTAGAGAGCTTCATCCCTGGTCTTCCTCATCGTCAATCTGTTTCAAGAGGAAGAGAGGAAGAGTAGGCGTTTAAGAGGAAGAGGAAGAAAGAGGAAGAGAGGAAGAGTAGGCGTTTAAGAGGAAGAGGAAGAAAGAGGAGAGAATGTTTATCCCTAATCTTCCTCACGGTTTCTCTGTTTCAAGAGGAAGAGGAAGAGGCTTATGCTGCTGTCTTCTTCACACTCATATAAGAGGAAGAGGAAGAAAGAGGAGGGGTTTATCCAGTTCTTCCTCACGGTCTACCTTTTCAAGAGGAAGAGGAAGAGGTAGCGGCCCATCCTACGGTCCTCCTGACGCTCCTCTTGGCTGTGTATGCGCGTCCTCTTGCTCGACATTAAAGAGGCGTTGTGCGAGCGAGCATCTCTCATTATGCGCCGAGAGGGAGGGAGGGAGAATTTTTTGCCTGCAGGGGGTCATAAGCAGATGAGGGGGGGCGCAGAGGGGGTCAGGGGGGGGCGTGGAGTGGGGGGGCAAGGGGGGCGTGGAAGGGTAGCTGTCTGTTCTTCGTTGCGGCTGACACCCCTCACCTCCCCGCCGCCGCCGCCGCCGCTGATCAAACAACCCCACGCCCTGATCAGCTCGGCCAAACCTCATCCCCTGTCGGGGCGTCGCGGGGTTCCTCTCGCGCCTCCCAAGGGGTTAAAAAGCGCGCCCGGCGGCTTCGCACACACCCGCCCGTCGGAGAAAGAAAAGAACGCGTCGGGTGCCTCTCTCTCCCTCCCTTTCTCCCTCCCTCTCCCTCCCTCCGTGAAAAGAAAGAAGGGGAACTGTTTTCCAAAGATGAGACTCGAGTTATTTTCCGAGGCTATAGTGGGAACTGAGAAAGAGAATTTTTGTCCAAGTTTTGTAGGTGGAGTTTGGGCGCGGGTTCCATTAAGGAAATTATAATATTCAGGCGACGGCGGTGGTAGAGAGGCTCGTTGTTTACCCTCACAAAGTCTCCGGGTGGGTGAAAGTAATGACTCGCGCTGCTGAAAAGGATCCCAGTTCGTTTCATGTTTACAATTATTCTTGGGCCTCACAATACCGGCGTCATTCACCCTCAAGACCTCCGCGGGGCCGAGCGAGAGGCCACCGCGCCGCGCCGCGCCGCGCTGCCACCCGCCCTGGGACCTCCCGACTCACCGAGCCACCCGCCGGGGCCCCTGGGGCGTCCCGCGGGGCAGCTTAATGTTATGTTGGGTCACCAGGCCTCCGGGGCGGCTCATGGTCACCACTTTCAAGCCACCTCACCACCTCACCACCCACACCATTGTTACCTTCTCACCACACACCTGCACCGTCACCACCACCCCTTGTTCCTCCATCACCTCCATAACATTGTTTCTTTAGCGTCACGGCCGCCACAGCCCCGCACACCCCTCGTGCTGGTGGCAGCGTCCGGTGACTCGGCGTGCGTGTCACAGCAAGACAGAATAAACACAAAAATCACAAATACAATAACGAGAGAACCTGTCGGGGCGTCTTCACCCTCAAGTTGTTGTTTTCCCGACAAGACTCCCTCCGCGGCCGCGTCCCGTGCCGCCCCGAGGGACGGCCACCCTTGGGGACGCCGCCACCTCGGCACCAACTGAGTATTTCCCGGTGATGTTGTGCCGCCGTGGTCGCCGAAACACGACCTTGGCCGCGGGCGTGGCTGGAAGGCGTGCGTCCTGCCGGGACTTGTGTTGTGGCGGACCTCTCGCCGACGCTGACGGAGGACGACAGGCGACGGGCGGCCACCCAGCGCCCCGCCACCCACCTGGCCGCTGCCCGTCGTAACAAGGGCGGCAGCAGCGGGGCTTAGGCGACCTGACTTGCGATTCGCCCAGACCAGCGGAGCGGCATGTCGAGGGGAGTCCCCGATACCAACACTTGCCCCAACAACTTCGGGACGCCCTAAGGTCGGGTCACCCTGCGAGGAGCGTGTGTTCCCTGCAGCAGCGGCTCGCCATGAGGCCGGGGCGGGCGGCGGGGCGGGCACCGCCGTGTGTTGTGGTAGAGGCGTCGAGGCCGCCCCTCGCTGCCTGGCCCGGGCCGCCGCGGCTGGTTATCGCCCTACAGTTAAGACGGAAGGGAAAAAAAATCCATATTTTAAAGCCAAGTCTTGTTTGGGTCTTCGATTATCTGGCTCCGTCACCTCCGCCGCCGCTCCCTCGGGGCGCCTACGCCGAGAGGCACCTCGCCGAGCCCCGCCTGGCCTCCCGCCATTTTGGCCTCCCGCCTCTGATACACGTCCACTTTGTGTCAGGAACAAGCAAGAAGACGGCCGCTGCGACGACCCGGCCCGTGCCTGCTGGCGGCGCCGCTGTGCTCCTGCTGCCTCTCGGGGCCTCCGAGGCGCGGCGAGGCCCGGACACACACACACACACACACACACACACACACACACACACACACACACACACTGGTCACCACCGGGGCCGCGGGACGCAGCGTGTCGTGTAAATTTCAAAAGTTGAGTGTTATTTTTTCGTGTGTGTGGCGGCGCGGCGGCCGGGCAGCGCGGCAGTATTTCTCGCCTCAACCCACAACCTCATTAGATACAGAACTTATTGGCCACTTTATATTGGACTTCCGCGGAGTGGAGTTCCGAGGCGGGGTAAGTTATTTGTCCTGCCGCCCCGCCCCGCCCCGCCTTGCCCCGCCCTATCCAGCCCCGCCCCGGCCCGCGCTGGCGAGGCTCCGTGACGGCCAGGCAGCAATTAGCGCGTCGAGGCGTCGAGGCGCCGTGACAGTCACGTGTTCAGCGATGATTGAACTTGACTAAAAAAATACGGCGGTGGCGGCGACGTCAGGAGGCCAGAGTGTGACGGGAGGCGCTGACGGTGGTGGTGGTGGTGGTGCTGGTAATGGTGGTGGAGGTGGTGGTGGTGGTGATGGTGCTGGTGATGGTGGTGGAGGTGGTGATGGTGGTGGTGGTGATGGTGATGGTGCTGGTGATGGTGGTGGAGGTGGTGATGGTGGTGGTGGTGGTGGTGATGGTGGTGGTGGTGGTGGTGATGGTGGTGGTGGTGGTGGTGATGGTGGTGGTGGTGGTGGTGATGGTGGTGGTGGTGGTGGTGATGGTGGTGGTGGTGGCGCTTGCGGGGATTTCGTCTTGACGGCGGTTCGAATGTCGGAAGTTGCTCTAATTAATATTGATTG
>NC_066567.1:6869984-6884984 GCF_024679095.1 Eriocheir sinensis | reverse complement strand
CACACACACACACACACACACACACACACACACACACACACACACACACACACACCTGTCACTTCCTAATATTGTTCCTGTGTTGACCGCCGGAAGGGAACGGAACGGAACGGAGTGGCGGAGAGAAGTGACGGTTTCCCTCCCTCTCTCTCCCTCTCTCTCCTTCTCTCCCTTCCCCTTTTCTTCCCCTTTACTCCTTTCTTACTTTCCCCGAGCCGTCTTTTCCTCCCTCTCTCCCATTCTCTCTCTCTTCCCTTTTTCTTCCTTTCTTCTTCTCCTTCACTCCTTCCTTCTCCTTTTCTCTCTCTCTTCCCTCTTCCCCTGTCTTCTTCACTCCTTATTTACTTTCCCTCTCCATCTCTCTTTTTCTTCCCTTTTTCTTCTCCTCTCCTTCCCCTCAACACCATTCTTCCCTTCCCATTCACTCACACACACGTTTCTCTCTCCCTTTCTTCCTCTCTCTCTCTTCCTCTCTTCCCTTCTTTTTCCCCTCTACTCCTTACTCACTCACACACACACACACACACACACACACACACACACACACACACACACACACACACAGGTATCATTTTCACATACACCTCATATATATCACCTGTCGTGCGGAACTCTTTTAAAACTCAGGTGAGACGGATCAGAGGTAGAGGTGTGTGTGTCTACCTGTGTGTGCCCGGGGGTCGAACCTGGTCCAAGATGTATGAGTCAATGGCTGAATGGCTACCGTGCGTAACGCTGTCTCCATGCTGCGTTACCTGTTCGTTTTTATTTATGGTGTCCGTCTTGGGTTTTCATTGTCCACTTTCTTACCTGTCGGCCTTACCTGTGTTCTATTTCTCTCTATCTTCCTCTATCTGTCTATCTATCTATATTTTTCTATGTATTTGTTTACCTGTCGGCCTTACCTGTGTTCTATTTCTCTCTATCTTCCTCTATCTGTCTATCTATCTATATTTTTCTATGTACTTTTTTACCTGTCTGCCTTACCTGTGTTCGGTTTCTCTCTATCTTCCTCTATCTATCTATGTCTTTCTGTGTATCTATCTTTCTCTGTCTCTCCTTATATCTCTTTCTTCTTCTCTCTTCTTTCTTTTTATAGCCTTTCCTTCATTACTTTTCTCCTTTTCTTCTTTTCTTTCTAACTACACTTCCTTCGTCTTTTCATTTTCATCCATAGCTTTTCATATTTCTTCCTTTTTTTATCTCTCAATATATCTTTCTTCCTTGTATAGTCTTTCTTTCATTACTTTTCTCCTTTTCTTCCTTTCTTTCTAGCTAGACTTCCTTCACCTGTAATATCATCCATAGCTTTTTATTTTTTTTTTTCATCTATCAAGGAGAGGAAAAAGTGAAGGTGTTTCTCTATTTTCTTTTCTTTTATAACTTTTCCTTCATAACTTTTCTTCTTTTCTTCCTTTCTTTCTAACTACACTTCCTTCACCTATAATTTCATCCATAGCTTTTCATATTTTTTTCCTTTTTTCATCTATCAATACATGCCTTTCTTCCTTGTACCTTTTCTTCCTTTCTTGATGATTAGAGTTCCTTCACCTATAATTTCATCCATATCTTTTTATATTTTCCTTTTTTTTATCCATCAAGGAGGACGAGGAGGAGGAGAAAGAGGAATAGGAGGAACAAAAAAAGTCCTCACAACATCATAATTTCTCCTTCTTCTCCTTCCTCCTCCTCCTCTTCCTCTTTCTCCTCCTCCTCCTCCTCCTCCTCTTCTTTTTCATGATATCGCAAACACACTTCTCAATGGGCGCTGTGTGTACGGTGCAAAATAACAAGGTGGAAGTGGATATGCTTTTTATTAGTAAAGTGTGTGCGTGCGTGCCTCCGTGTGTGTGTGTGTATGTGTGTGTATGTGTGTGTGTGTGTGTGTGTGTGTGTGTGTGTGTGTGTGTGTGTGTGTGTGTGTGTGCGTGTCTGGACCGTCGCGTGCCAAGGTTCGGAGTTTAATCAAAGCCCGGAACCTAAGACGCTAAGTCACTTATATCAACCTCTCTTTAAAGCCCGAACGTTGCTGAATTTTACCTGCGATCACCTGGGCCTACCTAATTAACGGTAAGCCCAGGTGTGCAACAGGTAAGGGGAGGCATCGACAGGCTTAAAAAAACAGATAAAACAACAACAAAAAACATAAAAAATCGTGTTATTACCTTTATTACCTGTGTTTACCTGTGCTTACCTAATTTACGGGAAGCTCAGGTGTGCAACAGGTAAGGGGAGACAGACAAACAGGTATAAGAACAGATATAACAACAAGAAAAATGTTCAACAAAAAAAAAAGTATCATCCCGTTTCTACCTCCGTTTCTTACCTGTGTTCACCTGGGCCTACTCAATCAACGGTAAGCTCAGGTGTGCAACAGGTAAGAACGAATAGACAGGTAACAGAAAAAACGTTAAGGAAAACAGGAAAATTGCCGTGCCGTTTATACCTGTCTTCTTACCGATGTTTACCTGTGCCTGCTAGATTAACAAAAACTCAGGTGTGCAACAGGTAAGGGGAGATAGATAGACAGGTAGAAAGACGGAGAAAACAGGAACAAAAAAGAAAGCTGCCGCGCCGTTTTTACCTTCATTTTTTACCTGTGCTCATCTGTGCCTACTTAATTAACAAAAAGCTCAGGTGTGCAACAGGTAAGGACAGGCAGGTATGTAGACAGGTAGAAAGGCAGACAAAACAAAAAGAAAAAAGAAAGCTATCGTGCCGTTTTAACTTCACTTTTTACCTGTGCTCATCTGTGCCTAATTAATTAACAAAAAAAGCTCAGGTAAGGACAGGTAGGTAAGTAGACAGGTATTCAAACAGGTAGAGAAAGAAAATACACAAAAAAATATCACTCACTTCTTACCTTACGTCCATTCTCCTTCACTCTCCCTCTTTCCCCCCCTTCCTCCTCCTCCTCCTCCTCCCCCTCCCCCCTTCGTGCAACCTTCAATAGTATGCATTAGGCAGCTCGATGCAAGACATATGAAATGTGAAGTGTGAAGTGCATGTCCGGGTGTTATGATTTTAGCGTGGGAGCATGGCGTGAGGGTGTAGCGAAGTGGGTGCGTGTGCGTGTGCGTGTGTGTGTGTCTGTGTGTGTGTGTGTGTGAGTGTGTGTGCGCGTGTGTGTGTGTGTGTGAGTGGGTGGATGGATGGGTGGATGGGGGTGCGTGTGTGTGTGTGCGTGTGTTTTTTGGTGACGAGGAAATGGGAGAATGACAGGAAACGTTTTAGTGTGTGTTAAAGGGTGTATGGACGAGTGTGATTTTGTGTATGAGGAAGAATAAGGGTGAGAAGGAAGAGATTAGGGAGAAGGAAAGGTGAGGTTGAAAACAGACGACTTTTGCCCCACGAAGGAAAATGGTTTTGTTCTTCATTGGGCTTTTTCGTTCTGCAGGGGGCTTTTTCGTTCATCAAGGGGCTATTCTGTTCTTGAGGGGGCCATTTCGTTCTTCAGGGGGCTTTTTTGTTCTTGAAGGGAGCCGTTTTGTTCTCATTCAATTTTGCCCTTTAGCTGTTTTCTTTACTGTTGCATAAAAAAGGGAAATAAAGGGAACAGGAAATAGGGTGAAGGGTGACAGGTATATCTGGCCACCTCCTTAATGAATCTATACACCTGCGTCACGCCAGGTACGAATCGGCAATAAATTTCTCGTTTTGTTCGTGTTCTGTTCACGGTGAGCGGCGCGCGAGGACAATATGTGTGCTGGCGGATGATGCATAGGCCTGTGAGTGCGTTCAGGTGTGCACAGGTGGAAAGACAGGTGTGTGTGTGCGTGTGTGTGCATGTGTGAATGGAAAAAGGTATAATTGAGTGCCTTCATGTGTGTGTGTGTGTGTGTGTGTGTGTGTGTGTGTGTGTGTGTGTGTGTGTGTGTGTGTGTGTGTGTGTGTGTACCTGTCTCATGCATAACATTACGGGGGCGCGTTACTACCGACCCTTTGATGTTCCGCTAATGACTTTACCTGTGCACTGATAGAGACCCGCAGCCATACACACCTGGAATGGAATAATCAATCAAGGGAGGCGAGAGGGGCAGGTGTGAGGGAGACAGGTGTGTGAGGGGACGACCAGGTGTGTGAGAGAGAAACGGAACATGTGTGTGAGGGGAAATAACTGAATGAGAGAAAGTCAGGTGTGTGTGAGGGAAAATATGTGAATGAGGGATTACCAGATGTGTGTGAGAGAGACATAACAGGTGTGTGTGCGTGTGTGTGAGAGAGAAAAACAGGGGAATGATTAAAGACCAGGTGTGCGAGAGAGAGAGAGAGAGAGAGAGAACAGATGTGTGTGTGACGAAGAAACAGGTGATTGATTAAAGACCAGGTGTGTGTGAGAGAGAGAGAGACAGAACAGGTGCATGTGTGAGAGAGAAACAGGTGAATGATTAAAGACTAGGTGTGTGAGAGAGAGAGAGAGAGACAGAACAGATGTGGGTGTGTGAGGGGAAACAGGTGACTTAAGAGAAGACCAGGTGTGTGTGAGACCAGGTGAATGAGGGGAAGGCAGATGTATAAAGGGTAAAAACAGATGTGTAGAAAGTGAAACAGGTGTGAAATAAGGCAGGTATGATTTCAGGTAACACAGGTCAGCCGATAATATTGACACGGGTAATGAAAACAATAAAACAATAAAGTAATAACAAAACAGTAATTACGTAGATACTTAGTAATGAAGATGCTAATAGTCTTAATGGAGGCGATGACAATAGTAAAGATAGAGATAATGGTAGATATAGATGCAGTTTAAGGGCGGAAACACAGATTACCGTTAACAGACAATAATTACGTAGAGATTTAGTAATGAAGATGCTAATAGTCTTAATGAAGGCGATGGCAATAGTGAAGATAGAGATAATGGTAGATATAGATGCAATTAACGGCGGAAACACAGATTACCGTTAACAAATCATTAGGGAAGTAGCGATAAATAATGGACATATTGACAGCACTAATGGAAGACCCCGACTAATGGCTGTAATGGGGACAATGGTAATAATAATGGTAAACAATGGTTAGAGTGGAGAATAATGAGAGGTGGCTGGGATGGTAATGTCGATATATTTGTACTTGATTAGCGGACTTTTTTTTTTTTTTTTTTTGAGCTGTGGAAGTTAGGTTAGGTTAGGAAAGAGATGGGAAAAAGTTAGGTTAGGTTAGCTTACTGTTTACTTTGCTGAAAAAAAAAGAAGTAGTAATATTAAGGGCAGTGGTTCCCAGCCTTTTTGTTCCTCTGTACCCCTTGGGCATTTTTATAGGTTCCCGTGTACCCCTAAAAATTCAGGATAAAAAAAAAAAAAACTATGAAATTGTAATATTTTTATATTATTTTATAATGAAATCTGTATGTATAGACTGATGATATAATTTAAATAAGTTTTGCTTACTACAATGAGGAAATTGAAAAAAAAACGACATTGTGCAATTTGAATGCAGATTACAACACCATGTATTGTACAGTAGTGGTGGTTATTCTCTCGGACCCAATGTACCCCCTGAAATTTTTTTAAACATTTCATCTCCCAAACACACAAATTGATAGGACTTTCATGGGAGGTGTGGGCACTTCTAGGGATATTTTTATGGCCCTTGTGGTAGTTTGACCCTCCTTCTGTACCATGACCCTAAAATACCACTGATTAGAACCCGATTGATCTCCTTTCTGCCTTTAAAAATTGTTGTGAGATGGGAAACGTGTGATAAAACTGTCCTGACTATTAATCTAACTATCAATCTAATCTCTCTCTCTCTAATGGTAATGGTGGTTGTGTTAGAGGTAGTAGAGGTAGGATGAGGATTATGGGGCCTATGTTACTCACCTGTATTGATTAACAGGTGTCACTTCGAGGAGGAGGAGGAGGAGGAGGAGGAGGAGGAGGAGTATATGGCAAGAAGGAATGGAAGGGAAGGAATGTAAGGGAAGGGGTCGTGTAGGTATGTGTGTGTATGTATGTATGTATGTATGTATGTATGTATGTATGTAGTCACCATCTTCCTTTGTGTGTGTGTGTGTGTGTGTGTGTGTGTGTGTGTGTGTGTGTGTGTGTGTGTGTGTGTGTGTGTGTGTGTGTGTGTGTGTGTGTCTCGCTGGCTTTGTGAATGCCTACTACTTCTTTAAATGTAAGAAAACACGAATGAGCTAACTCTCTCTCTCTCTCTCTCTCTCTCTCTCTCTCTCTCTCTCTCTCTCTCTCTCTCTCTCTCTCTCTCTCTCTCTCTCTCTCTCTCTCTCTCTCTCTCTCTCTCTCTCCCTTCAACCTTCCATACCTTTCTCAAACCCTCCCTCGCTCACTCCTCCTCCTCCTCCTCCTCCTCCTCCTCCTCCTCCTGTCACTCTGATTGACATAATTGTGAGTCGCACGCACACTAATGGACGTAAGCCTCTCTCTCTCTCTCTCTCTCTCTCTCTCTCTCTCTCTCTCTCTCTCTCTCTCTCTCTCTCTCTCTCTCTCTCTCTCTCTCTCTCTCTCTCTCTCTCTCTCTCTCTCTCTCTCTTCCCCTCTATCAGCCTTCTACGCCCTCCTTCTCTTACGCCAAAAAAAAAAATAAAGAACAAGAGGAGGAGGAGGAAGAGGAGGAGGAGGAGGAGGGGGAGGAGGAGGAGGAAATCTAAGCCTCCATCCCTTCTATTACGTAATCATGTTATTTTGAGTTTGTTAGGAGAGAGAGAGAGAGAGAGACACTTTGAAAAAACGCAAGGGAAGGAGGGAGGAAAGAGAGAGGAAGGGAGAGAGAGGGAGAGAGGGGAAGGGAGAAGGGAGAGAAAGGGGGGGAGGGGAAGGGGGTTTAATTCCTTATTGTAAGAGATTTGTGTCATGATTGGAGGGTAGCTGGCTTGTATTCTCCCTCCTCTCCCTTCTCTCCCTTCCTCTCTCCCTTTCTTTCCTCCTTCGTTCCCTCCCTCCTCTCTCTCACTCTCTCCTCCAGTCCTCTTACCTACCTTCCTCCCTCTGTTCTTTCTTTCTCTCTTCATCATTTTTTTTCTCCCTTCTTTTATTCCCTCCCTCTCCCTCCCTCCCTTCCTCTCCCTTCTTTCCTCCCTCGTTCCCTCCCTCTCTCTCACATTCTCCTCCAGTCCTCTTACATATCTTTCTCCCTCTCTTCTTTTTCTTTTCTCCAGTTTTTTTTTCTCTCCCTTCTTTCCTTCCCTCCCTCTCTCTTCCTCTCCCTTCTTTCCTTCCTCCTTCGTTCCCTTCCTCTCTCTCACATTCTCCTCCAGTCTTCTTACTTACCTTTCTCCCTCTCTTCTTTTTTTTCTTCTTTTCTCCATTTTTTCTCTCCCTTTCCCTCCTCTTCCTCCCTCTCTCCCTTTCTCTCCCTTCTTTCTTTAATCCTTCGTTCCCTCCCTCCCTCTTCTCTCTCTCTCACTCTCTCCTCCAGTCCCCTTACATACCTTTTCCCCCTCGTCTTCCTCTTCCTTTCCTCCATTTTTTTCTATCCCTCCTCCCCCTCCTCCTCCTCCTCCTCATTTTTCTCTCCCTTTTTTCTCTCCATTTTTCAGTTATATTATCAGTTTGGCTTCTTTTTTTCATATTCTCTCTCTCTCTCTCTCTCTCTCTCTCTCTCTCTCTCTCTCTCTCTCTCTCTCTCTCTCTCTCTCTCTCTCTCTCTCTCTCTCTCTCTCTCGTTAGGTAAAATTGGGCAGGTAGGTTCCGCAGAGTTTTCCTTACTTGCCGTATTACCTGCAGGATCAGATCGCATAGCACGTGTTTAAAAGGCTACTCGATCCCTTAAGTTTGCTCTCCGATGCGACCCAGCGATTCTGATGCTAAAATAATTGGGAAATGGTCGCGGGAAAGAGGAGACGAGGAGTGTTTAGAGTGAGAGAGAGAGTTAATAGTGTAAGTGAGCTTTGGTTATTTTATTTGGAGTTATTTTACAGTTTCTTTTTTTTCTTTCTTTTTTCTCCTCCTCCTCCTCCTCCTCTTCCTCCTGATCCTCCTCCTCCTTTTTTTGTCCTCTTGTTCTTCTTCCCTTTTCGTTTGCCTCTTTAACTTGTGAATAAGAAAATAAATAAGAGAGAAAAAGAAGAAGAAGAAGACGAAGAAGAAGAGGAAGAAAAAGGAGGAGGAGGAGGAGAAGGTGATGGTGACATGATTGTGGAGGTGAAGTAGTGGTGTTGAAGGTGTTTTAGTGGTGATGAAGGTGGTGGTGGTGGTGGTGGTGGTAACAGGTAAATTCCACCCCTAATTACTACATCAAGGTGGACAGGTGAACTTCTTACCTTTCCTTCCTCCCTCCCTCCCTCCTTCCTCTCCTCTTACCTCCATCTCTCCTTATAACAGAGACGAAGGAGGAAGAGGAGGAGGAGGAGGAGGAAGAGGAAGACTTAACCTGTGTTTTTTACTTGTCCTTCCCTCCCTCCTTCCCTCCTCCTCCTTCCCTCCCATTTATTCCATCTCTCCTTACACAAGTGGAAGGAGGAGAAGGAAGAAGAGGTGAAGTAAAAGGAAGAGGAGGAAGGAGAGGATAAATAGCAGGAGAACTAGGAAGAAAGAGAATAAAGGAGAGCAAGGAAGGGAGAAAGAAAGACGAAGAGGAAGAAGGAGAAAGAAGAGGATAAATAGGAGGATAACTAAGAAGAAAGAGAGAAAGGGAGGGAAAGGAAGGGAGAAAGAAAGACGAAGAGGAAGGAGAAGGAGAAAGAAGAGGATAAATAGGAGGATAACTAAGAAGAAAGAGAGAAAGGGAGGGAAAGGAAAGGAGAAAGAAAGACGAAGAGAACAAGAAAGAAAGACTGAAAGAAATATAAAGAAGAAAGAAGAAGAGGAAGAGGAGGAAACGAAAGAGGAAGAAAGGAAGAAGAGAACAAGAAGAACGAACAAGAAACAGAAGAAAGAAGATGAAGGAAGAATTGGTAAATGGAGGAAGAGAAGAAGGAAAAAAGAAAGAAAAGGAGGAAGAAACGGAGATGGAAGAAAAAGAAGAGGAGGAGGACGAGAAGAAGAATGGAGAGAGAAGGAGAACAAGGAAGAAATGATAAACAGAGGAGTAGGAAGAAAAATTAAAAAAGAGGATGAAACAGAACAAAGAAGTGGAAGAGGAAAAGAAGAACACGGAGGAGGAGGAGGAGGAGGAGGAGGAGGAAAGTAACCTGAGAATCACGAACCGGGAAGAAAGAGGAGGAAGAAGAAGAGGAGGAAGAGGAAGAAGAAGGAGGAGGAGGAAGAGGAGAGAGGAAGACAACCATAACTAACCAACCACTTCCCCCCCTCCCCCCCTCCCCCCCACCACCCAATTTTTTTTTCACTCGCGTCTTGAATTCTCTGATCTGATTACAATTATCATGGCGCAATTAGGCCGTTTGGAGGGCGTCTAATTGTGGCGCTGCAGTCTAAAAAGCGCAGTTAATAAAGCCCTCGGCCCTGCAGTCTATCGGAAACCCATAAGTGGATATGCCGGCAGGAGGAGGCAGAGCAGCGCAGGTGAGTCTAAAGTTACCTGTCCTAAGAGATGCACCTGAGCCTTACCTGAGCGTGGGGGGGAGGGTGGAGGGGATGGTAGGGTGGGTTGGAATTTGGGAGGGAGGAAAGGAAGGGGAGTTTGTATAGTGATGGGGAAAGAGGGGGTTGGAATTTGGAAGGTCGAAGTAAGGAAGAGGAGTTTGTATAGTGATGGGAAGGGATGGGGAAAGATGGGGTTGGAATTTGGAAGGTCGAAGTAAGGAAGAGGAGTTTGTATAGTGATGGGAAGGGATGGGGAAAGATGGGGTTAGAATTTGGAAAGGAAAATAAAGAAGAGGATTTGTATAGTGATGGGAAGGGATGGGGAAAGAGGGGGTTGAAATTTGGAAGGGAAAATAAAGAAGGGGATTTGTATAGTGATGGGAAGGGATGGGGAAAGAGGGGGTTGGAATTCGGAGGGGGGTAAGGAAGGGGAGTTTTTATATGTAAGGGTCGAGGAAAGGGGGTTTGGCAATGTGATGGGATGGGATGGGGGCAGGGGGTTGGAATTCGGAGGGGAAGCAAAGAAGGGGAAGGGGAGTTAAAGAAAGAGAAGAATGAATGAAAAAAAGGAAGAGGAAGAATTAGAATAAGGAAACAATGAAGGGAAAGAAGAGAAACTGGAGGAAAGGAAGAAAAGGAGACAAAGGAGGAGGAGGAGGAGGAGGAGGAGGAGGAGGAGGAGGAGGAGTTCGTATATGGGAGCGGGAGGAAGGGTTAGAAATGAAAGGGAGAGTAGGAAAGGGGACTTCGTATATCTAAGGGAGAGGAGATGGGAGGAAAAGAAGGAGGTGGAAATGGGAGGGGGGTAAGGAAGGGGGTTAGGTAATGGAGGTCTTAGTGAGGGGGGGGGATTGTGGGGGTAAGGTGCTGGGGAGGGTGAAGGAAGGGAAGTGAGGAGGGGAAGTGTGTGTGTGTGTGTGTGTGTGTGTGTGTGTGTGTGTGTGTGTGTGTGTGTGTGTAGGGGAATGGGAAGTGAAGTGTATGGGGAGGAGAAATGGGAGAGTTAGTAGGTAGAGAGGGAAGGAGGGCGGGAGGGAGGTAAGGACTTGTTATTCTTCCTTTCTCCTCCTTCTCTCTTCCTTCTCTTTCTCATTTCTTCCATTTTACTTCTTCCATCCTTCTCTCTTTTCTCTCTTTCATTCTTCCTTCCTCCCTTCAGTTCTTCAATTCTTCCTCTCTTCCATTCTTTCTTCCTTCCACGGCGATTCCCAGAGTACAAACGAGAGAGAGAGAGAGAGAGAGAGTGCGTGTTTCGTTAATTAGATCAAAGTTCGGCTTGACCACGTGTGTGTGTGTGTGTGTGTGTGTGTGTGTGTGTGTGTGTGTGTGTGTGTGTGTGTGTGTGTGTATTTGAGAACGTTCCTTTCTTACATGACAACTCAGTACACACACACACACACACACACACACACACACACACACACACACACACCTGCAGTCTGTCCAGGTGTCATTAAGACGACTCACCTACAAGGACAGGTGAGAAGGGAGAAGGAGGAGGAGGAGGAGGAGGAGGAGGAGGAGGAGGAGGTGGTACAAAAGTAGAATGGTAGCGGGAGGGTAAAAGGAAGAGTAAAATAAAGAGGAAGAATAAGAAATGGAAAAAAATAGAAAGATAGAAGGAAAAAGAGAAATTAAAGACAAAGAAGAAAGATTGACAAAGGAAGAGGAGGAGGAAGAAGAAGACGAGGGAAGAAAGAGAGAGAAAAAAAGAGAAGAAAATAAGAAAGATAGAACAGCGAGTGAAAAAAAGAGGAAAGAAAGAAAATGAAAGAAAGAGGACGAGGGAAAAAAAAGAAAAAAAAGAAAGATAGAACAACGAGTGAAAAAAAAGAGGAAAGAAAGAAAATGAAAACTGAGACTGAAAAAAATATTGAAAAAGAATGAAAAAAATGAAGGAAGAAGAAAAGATTTAGAAGAGAAGTATCAGTACTCTTCACTCTCTTCCTTTCTTCCTCTTCTCCTTACCCTTCTTCCCTCCTTCTCTCCTTTCCTCCTTTCCTCCCTCTCTTCCTCCCTTTTTGCATTCTTCAGACAAAACATTAAGAAAGGGACAAGCTGAGTGCCTTACGTGTCTTGCTCTTCCTCCTCCAACTCCTCCTCCTCCTCCTCCTCCTCCACGTGCCTCATAATCATCTGTTCTGCTTGTTAATTTTCTTCTTTGCCTATTTTTTCTTCTTTTCTTTATTCTTTTTCTATTTCTTGTTTCTTTTTCTATTTCTCGTTTTTCTTTTCTTTTGTCTTTCTCTTGTTTTCCTTTTTCCTCCTCTTTCTCCACTTCCTCCTCCTCTTCTTCCTCCTCCTATTCCTCCTCCTCCCTTGCCTGTCATTTTCCTCTCCCTGTCTTCCTGTCACTTCCCTTCCTGTCATTACCTTCCCCTCCCTTCCACCCTCTCCCCTCCTTTCACATTATCCCTTCCTCTCTTTGCCAACTTTCTCCTTACTTTCTTCCTTTTCCTCTCATTTCGTTTCTCTTTCTCTTCTCTCGCTAAATCTTTCTTCCTTTTTCCTAATTTCCTCTTTGCCAACTCTCTCCTTACTTTCTTCCTTTTCATTTCATTTCTTTTCTCTTTCCCTTCTCTCGCTAATTTTTTTTCTCCTTACTTTCTTCCTTTTCCTTTCATTTCTTTTCTCTTTCCCTTCTCTCGCTATTTTTTCTCCTTATTTTCTTCCTTTTCCTTTCATGTCTTTCCTCTTTCTCTTCTCTCGCTAAATCTTTCTCCTTTCTCCTAATTTCTTTCTTTTCGATTTTTTTCTTGCAGATTCTGAAATGATAGTTTTGTGTATAATTGACGCTTATTTTCCTTTCATTCCTTTCCTTGCCCCAGCGTCGTTTTTATATCGCACAGGTGAAAGCATACGTCCAGGTGTTCAATTGCTTTCCCACGCACCTGTATCGAGTCTTACCGTATGTCAAAATTTGCAGTGATATGAATTCAAAATGTGATACACTTTTTATATATTTATTTGCGTTTTTTTCAGGTGTTATAATTAGTCTCACACACCGGTCTCCTTTCTCCTTAGTTTAGAAGAAATATCTCAAAATATCTTTCACTCATTTTCTCGTTTTTTTCTTTAATTTCTCGTTTTCATATTACCTTTTGCTTCACGTTGCCCAGGTGTTCTAATTAGTGACACGCACCTGTCTCTCCCTTCCGCAGGTACCCCCAAAAATGATACCTATTCAACCTATCATGTCCTTTTTATTTTCATTTTCTCTTTTTAGTATAAGTTTCTACCTTACTGCCTTTCTGTTTCACGTTGCCCAGGTGTTCTAATTAGTGACTCACGCACCTGTCTCTCCCTTCCACAGGTATCCCAAAAATGATACCAATTCAAACTATCATGTCGTTTATATTTTCATTTTCTCTTTTTACTTTACGTTTCTACCTTACTGCCTTTCTGTTTCACGTTCCCCAGGTGTTCTAATTAGTGACTCACGCACCTGTCTCTCTCTTTCGCTGTTACCTCCAAAATAATATCAATTCAAACTATCATGTCGTTTATATTTTCATTTTCTCTTTTTATTTTACATTCTATCTTACTCCCTTTCTGTGTCACGTTGCCCAGGTGTACTAATTAGTGACTCACGCACCTGTCTCTCTCTTCCTCAGGTGGGTACGGATATGCTGATCCATCGAGACCAACCGGGGGAGATCCATCATACTACCAAGGTAATGACACCTGTGATTGTTACGTTTGTTGCCCACACTCACCTGGTTTACCTTAGTTCCTCACACACATACATACGCACACACACACACATACATAGACATTTACATACACACACAAACAAGTACACACAAACACACATACCAACTCCCTCCTTTCCTCCCTCCTCCTTTTCTTATCCCTCCCTTTTACTTGTCCGTCCCTCCTCCCTTCTTTATCTCTCCCAGCCTCCTTTCTCTCCCTTTTCTTATCTCCTTCTCTATCTCCTCTCTTTCTCTCCCTTCTCTTATTTCGTTCTTTAACTCATTTTCTCTCCCTTTTTATCTCCTTCCCTATCTCCTTTTCTCTCCCTTTTCTTATCTTTCCCCACCTCCTTTTTCTCCCTTCTCTTATTTCCTACTTTACCTCATTTTCTCTCCCTTTTATTCTCCTTCCCTATCTCCTTTTCTCTCCAATTTTTATTTCCTTCTTTACCTCATTTTCTCTCCCTTTTTATCTCCTTCCCTATCTCCTCCTTTTCTCTCCCTTTTCTTATCTCCTTTCCTACCTTTTTCTTTCCCTCTTGCTGCCATCTTATCTACCTCCTTCTTTCTCACCCTTTTCTTATCTCATTCCTTTCTCTCCCTCTTGCTTCCTCATACGTCTCTCTCTACCTCCTTCTCTCTAACTTTATCATTTCTCCCTTCTATAGTCATGAATTGTCTCTTTCTCTTTTTCTCTATCTCTTCTTCCCTCATTCCTCTTCATTTCTCTCTTCCCTTACTTCCGTTATTCTCTATCTATATATCTATCTATATCTATGCCCTTCTCATCTATTCTTATCTCCATCCCTTTCTTCTATTCCTTCCTTTCTATCTGTCTGTCTATCTGTCTCTATTTATCTCTATCTTTCCCTCCATTCTTACCTCCAGTCCTTCCTTCTATTCCCTTCCTTATGTACCTCTCCCATTACCCTCTCTATTACACCCACCCCCTAGACTCCCCTCCCCCTACACACACACACACACACACACACGCATTCACCCATTGATCTGTTGCTCCACGTCTGTTTGTAAATCATTCCCTGGCTCGCCCTTAATTAATTCAAAACACCTGTAGACTGTGGCGTGTTTTATGGGTGCTTCAAACCAGGTGTTGTAATATTGAAGCCTTTAAACAATAATGGATAAAGAGCAACACTAACTATTAATAAACAAAGTGGAGAAAAAACAGTAATGATAAATAAGGAAGTAGAGAGAATAAGATTAGTGAGTCATGTTTGTTAGTGTGTTTGTTTCTCGTCCGTGTGTGTGTGCGTGTGTGTGTGTGTGTGTGTGTGTGTGTGTGTGTGTGTGTGTACGTCAGTCTCACGCCCTTTGAGATCCGTGTCTGAAATTCGTGAAGTCTTTGTCGAAATGGTTGATTCTTTTATACCTTGTCTGTCCTTCCGTCTGTCTATCTGTCTGTCTGTCTGTCTGTCTTCTCTTTTTTAATCTTCCTCTATTATTTTTTTCGTGTTCTTTCGTTTATTCTTTCTGCTTCTCTATCCTCTATTCATGTCCATACGTCCAAAACCACTCGTCTGTCTATCTGTCTGTCTGTCTGTCTGTCCTTTTCTCTTTCTTAATCTTCCCTTTATTTTTCATCTTCTTTCTTTTATTCTTTCTGCTTCTCTGCCGTCTGTTTCTGTCCATATGTCCAACACACTCGTCTGTCTACCTGTCTATTTGTGTCTGTCTGATTCTTTGTCTGTCCTCAAAGTCACCTGTCCTCATTCTTTTTTGTTTTGTTTTGTTTTGTTTTTATTTCAGGATTTTGGTTTTTGAGTCGATTAAGATGTGAAAAATTTCTTAATATCTCTCTCTTTCTTTTCCTCCTCTTCCTCTTCCTCGTCTCCTTTTTT
>NC_066567.1:6847484-6864984 GCF_024679095.1 Eriocheir sinensis | reverse complement strand
GAATGAGTTTAATGATGACAATTTACACGATGGAATGTTCTCCTCCTCCTCCTCCTCCTCCTCCTCCTCCTCCTCCTCCTTCTCCTCCTCCTCCTCCTCCTCTTGTGGTTAATCTTCTCTCTTAGTTCTCCATTTGTAACTTCTCTGTTCTTTTTTTTCTTTCTCATTTAATATTTCTCTCTCTCTCTCTCTCTCTCTCTCTCTCTCTCTCTCTCTCTCTCTCTCTCTCTCTCTCTCTCTCTCTCTCTCTGTTCCTCTTTTAATTCTTCGTTTCCTCTCGTTATTCATGTTTTTTTTTTCTCTTGTTTTTCTTCTTCTATTCATTCCTCTACTCCTCCTCCTCCTTTCTTCTGCCTCACTTTCCTTTTCTCCTCTTTTCATTTTTCGTCTCCTTTCGTTGCTCTTTTTTCTTCGTTTTTATTCTTGTTTCTCTTCTTTTATTCATTCTTCTATTCCTTCTCTCTTCTGCCTTACTTTCCTTTTCTCTCTTTTCATTCTTCGTCTCCTTTCGTTACTCTTTTTCCTCTTATTCTTATTTCTCTTCTTTTATTTATTCTTCTTCTCCCCCTTCTCTCTCCTGCCTCACTTTCCCTTTCTTATTAACCCGTTTCTTCTCACCTGGATCTCCCTTTCCAGGTGTTCAATCCTTACCTGTCTAAAGCCTTACCTTACCTACTTACCTGTCTAGAATAATCAGGTGTTATTTTCTTCTCTATTTCTTTTCCTTCTTTCTCATCCCTTCTCCTTTTCCACATACATCCCTCTTTCACCTCCTCCTCCTTCTCTTTCTTTAATTTATCTCTCACCACCTTTCCACTTTTCTTCCCTCTACCTTTCCGTTGAGGGAGTGGAAGGATAGGTGAGGAGGCGGGAGGGGGAGGAAGAGGCGAGGGATTAAAAAGACACACTTTGCCTTACCTGCCCAAAACACCTTCACTGGTACTACCTGTCCCTTCTCGTCTTCGTCTTCCTCCTCCTCCTCTTCCTTTTCTTCGTTCCCATCGCCCGTGTCCTACTTCTCATGTTTGCTCTCCCTAATGTGTCTTTGCGTACTCTGTGTGTGTGTATGTGTGTGTGTGTGTGTGTGTGTGTGTGTGTGTGTGTGTGTGTGTGTGTGTGTGTGTGTGCGTACGTGCGTGCGGTGATCAGTGTTTGAGGGGCGGCGTGTGATTGTTGCCGCGGCCCGCTGATGTTGTTAGTATCGGGAATATGATAATGACATTACTACGGAGGCTTGGACGTGTGTGTGTGTGTGTGTGTGTGT
This sequence comes from Eriocheir sinensis, assembly GCF_024679095.1. Lineage (NCBI taxonomy): Eukaryota > Metazoa > Arthropoda > Malacostraca > Decapoda > Varunidae > Eriocheir > Eriocheir sinensis. Next base: position 6,863,720 of record NC_066567.1, on the reverse strand, counting down.
GTGTGTGTGTGTGTGTGTAGGTGTGTGTAGAGTGTAGGTGTGTATGTAGGGACCCCAGCTGGCCCGCCCCGAGGCCGGCACCCACGGGCCGTTTTTCCCCCGAGTCCGCCCCGCCGCCGCGCCTCGGCTTGCAAGATGATAATTAAATAATTACATCAAACAGTTTTCACCCGCAAGGCGACCGTCGAAGGGCGGCGCGGGGCGGGGGCGGCTTCGGGACGGGGCGGGGGCGGGGGCGGGGCGGAGGCAGGGGCGGGGCGGGGAGTGGGCGGTCTGGTTCTGGCCTGGCACCCGTTCCCCGCCCCCCTCGCCGCGCCAATGCCGTGCCGCCGCCGGGCCGGGTGCCGCGGCCCGGCCTGGCATTGGCCGCCCGCCCGTGACGTCACGCTCCGCGCCGCCACACGCGCCGCGGGGCCAGGCTGCTGGGGCCGCCCCGCCACCGCCGCCGCCGCCCGCTGCGACCCGCCGATTAAACGCGCCAAAAGTAACGACACCCGCTTTGATTTACGCGGGAAACCCGTTCAAAAACGGCCGCCATTTTTATTCAGTAATTATGGCCATAAATTGTAGGTGAATGTCGGGTCATGGACCCCTGGGGCGACGGCGGCTGCGGCGGCGGCGGCCCCACCTGGCCCCGCGGGGCATGCTGTACCCCGGCCCGCCCCGCAGCACGGCGACACAACGCCCGCTGCACGTTGACCTGCTCGGCAGTAGCACCTCCCCCCCCCGTCCTGTCCCGGGACACTGGCCGCCCTGACGCTGATGTGGTGATGACGGCGGTGATGAGCGTCACCCTCACCGCCAACACCTTGGCCCTCCTCCTCCTCCTCCTCCTCTTTCCCCTCCCCCCGGTGACCCCCGCCGCTGATAAACACAAGAAGCCGCCGCCACAGCGATTAGGCGTCGCTCTCAACACAAGGACCGTGGAGGGCGTGTTATTAGGCGGGGGAGGAGGAGGAGGAGGAGGAGGAGGAGGAGGAGGAGGAAGAACTATAGAAAGAGGAAATTTGGGAGCAGGAATTGTACACAGGAAATGAGGAAGAGGCCAGCAGAAGAGGAACAGCAAGAACAAGAAAAGGAACAAAAAGGAAAAGGAGTAAAAAGGAAGGAACAGGAGGAGGAAGGATAAAAAAAGAAGTAGCACAGGAGGGCGAGAGAAGGGAAAAAAAGAAAGTACGGAAAAAATGTACCAAAACTCTTTAACACCAGAGAGAGAGAGAGAGAGAGAGAGAGAGGGCAGACCATAGAACCGGACTGTTACACGTACCATTAGCCCACGAGACCCACCTGTCGGAACACCTGGTCGAAATTGGTCTGTCTTTGGTCTAACCTGGTCTAGTCTGGTCTACTACGCCTGACCCTCCTCTGCTTTCCTTCCTTCTCTCCTTCATTTCTTCTCTTCTTCCTCACCCTCCTTCCTTTCCCCCCTTTTCTTTTTTTGGTCTATTTTGGTCTACTCCTTACCCTCTTTTACTTACCTTCCTTCTCTCCTTCATTTATCATCCTCTTTTCCTCTTCTTCCAGACTCTCCTTCCTTTCCCACCTCTCTTCGTTTGGTCTACTGTGGTCTGGCCTGGTCTTCTTTGGTCTGGAATGCTCTAACCTGGTCGAATATGGTCTAATTTTACCTTTTAGACCACACGAGCCTACAATATTTTTACACTAACCTGGTCTTTTTGGAAAGAAAGAAAGGAAGAAAGAAAGAAAGAAAGGAAGGAAGAAAGGAAGGAAGGAAGGCAAGAAGTAGAAAATGGAAGGAAGAATGGAAGGAAGGAAGGAGGGAAGAAGGAAGGAAGGAAAAGAGGATCCACAAATATTGAGGTAAAGGAAAAGAAGGAAATATAGGAGGAAGAGGAAGGAACGAAGGAAGATGGAAAGGAAAGGAAGGAAAACAGAAGATAAGAAAAAAGAAAAGCAGATGACGAAAAGCCGAAGAAATGGAAAGGAAGAAAAGCAGGAAAAGAAGAAGTGCAAACCATTACCGAGTATAGAAAAGAAAGAAAGAAGGAAACTAAGCGAAATGAGAGGAAAAAAAAGGAATAAGGAACAAAAAAACAGGAGAAGAAAAGGAAAACAGGAGAGAAAGGAAGAAACAAAAAACAAGTAGAGTAGCAAAGAGGTAGAGAAGGGTAAGGAGGGAATGACAGGAGGGGAAGGAAAGGAAGGAGGGTCAGAGTAGCGAAGAGGGGAGGAGGCGAAGGAAGAGAGGGGAGAAAAAGGGAAGAGAAGGGTAAGTTATTAAGGGAAGAAGGAAGGAGAGTAGAAGAGGGGAAGGAAGAAGAGTAGAGAAAGGAGAGAAAAGAAGGGAGGGTAAGAAATGAAGGAAAGAAAAAAGTTGAGGAGGGGAGGGGAAAGAAGGGGAAGAAAAAGGAGGGTCAGAAAGAAGAGGAAAGGGAGGGGAAGGAAGGAAGGCAGAAGGGAGGGAAAGGAAGGAGGGTGAAGAAGAGTATAGGAGAGGAAGAATAACAGAAGGCTAAGAAATAAAGGAATGAAAGAATGAGAGTAGAGGAGGGGAAGAAGGGAGCGTAGAATAGGGAAAGAAGGAGGAGGATGAGGGGAAGGAGGGGGGGAGGGTCAGGCCAAGGGGGTAGAGAGGGGAGGGAAAGAAAAGAAGGAAAGAAAGGAGAATCGAGAATGGGAAGTGAGGGGAAAGGAGGGGAAAGAAGGAAGAAAGAGGAAAAGGAAGAGAGAGAAAGGGAGATGGGTCAGGAAGAAGAGGAGAGTAAGAGATGAAGGAAGGTAAAAGGTAGAGGAGGGGAAGTAGGGAGCGTAGAATAGGGCAAGGAGGAGGAGGAGGAGCAGGGGAGGGAAAGGAAGGAGGGTCAAAAAGAAGGGTATAGGAGAGGAAGAAGAAGAGAAGGCTAAGAAATTAAGGAAAGAAAGAATGAGAGTAGAGGAGGGGAAGTAGGGAGCGTAGAATAGGGCAAGGAGGAGGGGAAGGAGGAGGGGGAGGAGGGTCAGGCCGAGCAGGCGGAGAGGGGCGGGAAACCGTTTACCTGTTAATTTTAGCGGACGGCGCGTGAAAATAGTGAGTGAGGGTTTTGTGTGGCGCGTCTCCCCTCGCCCGCTGACCACACGCCTCCCGGGACCGCTTAAGGGGAAGAAATAGCCCGGAGCAATATCCTGGGCCGCCCGCCAACTGAGCCCTGCCCGGGGAGGGACTCAACGCCGGTGCTGTAATTGGTTTATCACTAAATAGATTCCAAGGCGAGCAAGGTAGTGATTGCTGAGGAGGAGGAGGAGGAGGTGGAGGTGGAGAGGTGGTAGATGTGGAGTGTTGTTAGGCTACTGTTTCTTTTAGTTCTGGGATTGTTATAGAGGGAGAGAAGGAGGAGGAGGAGGAGGAAGAGGAGGAGGTGAAGGAGGAGGACTGTTACGGTTTCTTCTTCTCCTTCTTCTTCTTCTTCTTCTTCATCCTCTTCTTCTTCTTCTTCTTCTTCTTCTTCTTCTTCTTCTTCTGTTACTGCTGGGACTGTTAGAGAAGGAGGAGGAAGAGGAAAATGATTAGGAGGAAGAGGAAGGAGAGGAGGAGGAGGAGGAGGAGGAGGAGGAGGAGGAGGAGGTACTGCGGCGGCGTTTATTTATTTGTTTGTTTGTTTCGTGTGTGTGTGTGTGTGTGTGTGTGTGTGTGTGTGTGTGTGTGTGTGTGTGTGTGTGTGTACGTGTGTGTGTATACGTGTGCGCCAGATGTTGTTGTTATTGATGTTATTGAGGTTCTCGTTTCTTCCTCCTCCTCCTCCTCCTCCTCCTCTTCCTCTTCCTCTTCTTTTCCCTCTCCTCTCTCATTCATTCTTTCTTGTTCTTTCGTTATCATCTTCTTCCTCTTACCCTTCCTTCATCTCCTCCTCCTCCTCCTCCTCCTTATCACCTTTCTTTACCTCTTATCGGTAGTGGCGGTGGTGGTGGTGGAGGTGGTGGAGGGGTAGGTAGGGGGGGGGGCTCAGGACATAGAAATCTAGAGCAATCGGAGAGTCTTTCTGTGTCTGTCTGTCTCTTTAGCTTTCAAGATTCCCACGCCTCGATTTCTGTGTGTGTGTGTGTGTGTGTGTGTGTGTGTGTGTGTGTGTGTGTGTGTGTGTGTATACACACACACACACACACACACACACACACACACAGACACACACACACACACGATCCATATTTAATCAAAGTTTCCATTTAAATATTTTTCTTCCGTTTGTTTTTTGTTTTGTGTTATTTTCTCATTTATTTTCCTTTTCCCTTATAATTTTCCTTCATTTTCCTTAGAGGTTTTCTGGGCGCTGACATTTTATAAGCCTTGTGTGTGTGTGTTTGTGTTTCATGTCATTAATATACTTGTAATTATTATGCTTATTATCATTACGTTATCTCTATGCATGTATTTATAAAGGGCTGAAGATTATGAACTTCTGAATCAAGGCTGTTAAATTATTAGTACGCATTATTATTATCATTATTATTATTATTGTTATTATTATTATTATTGGTGTTAATGTTCTCTCCTCGGCCAGTCTAGTTTGTATTTATTTTTTTTATTTTTTTCTGCATTTCTCTCTCCGTATTACCTGTTCGTCATTTACCTTTAATTAAGTATGCATATAATTATAGTTTTCATTCTTACCTGTCCCCCCACCCCCCCATCCCCTCCCCCCCCACACTTCCTCCCCTCTCCCTCCTCTTTCCTCCCCCTTTCTTCCATCCCCATCCCCGCTCACATTTTTTCTCTCCCTTTCCCTCTCCTCTCCCTTCCCCACCCACATTTTTTCTCTCCCTTTCCCTATCCTCTCCCTTCCCCACCCACATTTTTTCTCTCCCTTTCCCTATCCTCTCCCTTCCCCATCCCCTCCCTTAACACATTTTCCTCCCCTCTCCCTCCTCTTTCCTCCCCCTTTCTTCCATCCCCTTCCCCACCCTCATTTTTCCTCTCCCTTCCCTCTCCTCCCCTCTCCCTCTTCCCCTCTTCCCCCCTCACTTTTTCCTCCCCTTTTCTTACCTCCCCTTCCCCACAGTTTTCCCTTCCCCACCCGTCCCTCGTTTTCCCTACATTTTTTTCCTCTCGCTTCCCTCTCCTCACTTTTTCCTCCCCTCTCCCTCCTCTTTCCTCCCCCTTTTTTCCCTCACCTACCCGACAGTTTTCCCTTCCCCACCCACATTTTTCCTCTCCCTTCCCTCTCCCTCTTCTCCCCTCTCTGTCTCCTTACTTTTTCCTCCCCTCTCCCTCCTCTTTCCTCCCTCTCTCTTCCCTCCCCTTCCCCACCCGTCTCTCCTTTTCCCCACATTTTTCCTCACCCTTCCCTCTCCTCCCCTCTCCCTCTCCTCATATTTTCCTCCTCCTGACCTCCCCTTTCCTCCACATTCTTTCCTCCCATTCCCTCCTCTCCCTTTCCATCTTTTCCTCCACCTCCCTTCCCCTTTCCGGCACTTTTTCCTCCATCTCTCCATTCCTACTTCTCCCCACACTTTTTTTTACCTCCCCCTCCCCTCCCCTCCCCTCTTTTTCCTCCCCTCCCCATCCTTCTTCCCTTACTTTCCTTCTCACCCAGTTCTCCTTCCTTCTTATTTTTCTTCTTCTTCTTCTTCTTCTTCTTCTTCTTCTTCTTCTTCTTCTTCTTCTCCCCTACTCTTCCTTTCATCCATATCAGTAACCCCCCTCACACACCCTCCCTTTAGTCCACTCCACCTTCCACTCCACACCACTCCACTAAATCTCTTCCACATTTCATTCTCTTCCTAGCATCTCCACATTCCCTTCACCCATCCACACACACACAAACTCTTCCTCTTTTTCGCTCCTCTTCCACTTATTCCATTCCCTCCACATCATACTCTCCTTCCACCCTTCCACTTACCCCAATCCATTCCATTAATCCAGTCTCCATCCCCTTCAGTTTACGCTTTCATGTATTCCGTTCCACATACTTACTCCACTCTTTTCCACATCATCTTCAATTCTTCTATATTCAATCCACCTTATTCCACTTCCTCAGCATTTCCACATATCCTCCTTTTATCCAGTCCACTCTTCCACATAACCTCTCGCAACTTTACCCTCCCATTCCACCTTCTTCCACTTCTTCAGCATATCCATATACTCCACATACTCTTCTTCTTTATCCATTCCACTTTCTTCCACTTCCTGAGCATTTCCACATATCCTCTTTGTATCCAGTCCACTCTTCCACATAACCTCTCGCAACTTTACACTCCCATTCCACCTTTTCCACTTCTTCAGCATCTCCATATACTCCACGTACTCTTCTTCCTTATCTAATCCACTTTCTTCCACTACTCTATCTCCACTTACCCTCCTCTTCTTACCTGATCCACTCCACCCCAACACACTCACACCTCACACACTCTTCTTCCTTTACCTCCTCCATGCTCTTCCACTTCTCTGTATCTCCACTCTCACCTTCCTCCTCTTAGCTAATCCACCCATCCACATATCCGGGAACTCCACATACCCTAATCCTCTTACCTATCCACTCTCCTCTTCATCATCATCTCCACATCTATACCCAATCCACATTCATACCCAAAATACGCCCCCCACTTTTTCTTCCACCTCCACCCCCCCTTCATAAATCCACCCTCCCCTTCCTGTACCCAAACCTTACCCCACCCCTTTAACTTCCATCTCCCCGCCTCCCCTCCACTTCCTCCCCCCACCGTCCCCCTCGCCCCTTTCTCTACCCAAAATTTACATATCACATTTTTCCTCCCCTTCCTTCCCCTCCCCTCTCCCTCTCCTCACTTTTCCTCCATCTGACCTCCCCTTCCCCTAACATTCTTTCCTCCCATTCCCTCCTCTCCCACTCTCCATTTTTCCTCCATCTGATTTCTTCCCCACTTTTTTTTCCTCCACCTCCCTTCCCCTTCCCCCACTACTTCCACCCCCCTCCTTCGCTCTGTTCCTCCACCCTCCCTTCCCATACCAAATATCCATCCACTCCCTTATACTCCCATCTCCCCTTCAGCCTCCTTCTTCCCCTACCCAAAACTCCCTCCCTCCTCCCTTACTTCCATCTTCTCCCACCCCCCTTTTCTCCCCAGTCCCCCTTTCTCCCCCATTCTCATAACTTACACACCCCTCCCCCTTTATTTCCCCTTTCTTCCCACCCCTTTTCTCCCGTATACAAAATTCACCCCCTCACCCCTTTTACTTCTGTCTCCCCCCTAACCCCTCTTTCTCCCCTCTTCCCCCTACCCCAAAACTAACTCCACCCCCCCTTTACTTCCTCCTTCCCTCACTCCCCACCCTATCTTCCCATTCCCTCTTTCCCATTCCCATTCTCCACCCCTCTACTTTCATCTCCCCCTCGCCCCCCTCCCGCCCCCCCTCCCATAACTAACACAACACCCCACTTTACTTCCCTACCCAAAACTCACACCCCTTTCTTTTCTTCTCTCTCCCCCACCCCATCTCACCCCAGCCCCCCTTCCCCCAGCCCAAAATTCCCATCACCCCTCCCCACTCCTCCTCCCATATACCCAAAATCTACCCACACTCTTTTATTTCCATCTCCCCAACCCCCTTTTCTCCCTTCACCCCTTCCCCTACCCAAAATTCCCATCACCCTCCCCACCCTCCTCCCATATACCCAAAATCTACCCACACTCCTTTATTTCCATCTCCCCAACCCCCTTTTCTCCCTTCACCCCCCTTCCCCTTAACCAAAATTCCCATCACCCCTCCTTACCCCTCTTTCCATATATCCAAAATCTACCCACAGTCCTTTATTTCTATCTCCCCAAACCCCCTTTTTCCCCATCTCCCTTCCCCAGCTCCCCCAAGCCCCCAGCCCCCTTCCCCTTCCCCTTCCCAAAATTCCCATCACCCTCCCCACCCACCTCCCATACCCCAAATCTACCGACACTGTATTTCCATCTCCCCAAACCCCTTTTCCCCATCTCCCCTTCCCCCCAGCCCCCTTCCCCCTTCCCAAAATTCCCATCACCCTCCCCACCCACCTCCCCATACCCCAAATCTACCCACACTCTATTTCCATCTCCCCAAACCCCCTTTTCCCCCAACTCCCCCCTTCCCCAGCCCAAAATTTCCATCACCCCTCCCCACCCCCTCTCCTCATACCCAAAATCTACTCACACTCCTTTATTTCCATCTCCCCAAACCCCCTTTTTCCCCATCTCCCCTTCCCCCCCAGCCCCCCAGTCCCCCCAGCCCCTTCCCCTTCCCAAACTTCACATCACCCCTCCCATACCCCAAATCTACCCACACTCTATTTCCGTCTCCCCAAACCCCCTTTTCCCCCCGACCCCCCCGACCCCCCCCCCTTCCCATATAAGTTTGGTAATGTGGTTTATTCTCTTTCTTTCCATGTGTCATCAATCAATGTACTCAGCCGGCTTTCAAGGTGAGTAGCGGCTTTATGTGTGCGCACGTGTCCTCCCCTACTGGCGGCGGCGGGAATGGGCAGGCAACGGGTGGGGAGGGGAGGGGAGTGGGTGGGGATGGGAGCTTATGTGTGCACCCGTGTCCTTTCCTTACCTGGCGGCGGCGGGAATGGGCAGGGGAGGGGAGTGGGTGGGGATGGGAGCTTATATGTGCACTCGTGTCCTTTCCTTACCTGGCGGCGGCGGGAATGGGCAGGCAACGGGTGGGGAGGGGAGGGGCGTGGGTGGGGATGGGAGCTGATATGTGCAGCCGTGTCCTTTCCTTATCTGGCGGCGGGGGGAATGGGCTGGGGTGGGGCGGGGGTGGGGATGGGAGCTTATATGTGCACTCGTGTCCTTTCCTTACCTGGCGGCGGCGGGAATGGGTGGAGTGGGAATGGGAGCTTATATGTGCACCTGTGTCCTTTTCTTAGCTGGCGGCGAGTGGTAATGGGTGGGAATGAGAGGGGAGGGGAGGGGAATGGGTGTGAATGGGAGTTTGTGTGCGCCAGTGTCCTTTCCTTACCTGGCGGCGGCGGGAATGGGCAGGGGACGGGTGGGGAGGGGAGGGGAATGGGTGGGAATGGGAGTTTGTGTGCGCCCGTGTCCTTCCTTCACTGGCTGCGGCGGGAATAGGGGAATGCATGGGGAGGGGAGGGGAGTGGGTGGGAATGGGAGTTTGTGTGCGCCCGTGTCCTTCCTTACCTGGCGGCGAGAGGGAATGGGTGGGAATTTGAGGAAGGAGCGAGAAAGGGGTGGGAATGGGAATATGTGTGCGCACGTATCCTCCTCTTCCTCCTCTTCCTGACGGCGGGCGGGAATGGGTAGGGTAAAGGTAGGAATGGGTAAAGACTGAATCGGGTGAGAAAAACAGGGTGAGAATGAAGTGAAGAATTTAGCAGGAATGATGGGGAATGGGTAATGATGGGAATGGGTGGGAATAGAAGAGTGGTGAGTACGAATGGAATGGGAATGCTTGGAAATAGGGTCAAGAATGGGGGAGAATGTTGAGGAATGAGGAGAGCAAAAGAATAGATGAGTGATGGGTAAGAATGGGCTGGGGAATGCTTGGAAATAGGGTCAAGAATGGGGGAGAATGTTGAGGAATGAGAAGAGCAAAAGAAGGAGGGAGAGAAAGCAAGAAGCGAAGAGGAGGAAGGAAAAGAAGAAGGACTAAAAAAGAAGAAACGAGAGAAGGAAAAATATAAAAGAAGAGAGAAACATACGAAGAGGAATATGAGAAACAAAGAGCGTGAGGAAGAGGCGGAGGTTTGGGGTATTTCCAGGGGTAGTTTTATGACCCTTCTGGTAGTCTGACCCTTCTGTACCATGAACCTAAAAAGACACTCATTAGAACCTCATGATCTCCTCTATGGTTTTGGAAAGAGGAAGAAAAAAACAATGGTCGGAATGTGTGAAAATGTGATGAGAAATGGTGACAAGGGCGGGAATGGGATGGACTCTGTGGAAATGGGGGGAGAGAGAAAGCCTTATAATGGGAGGCAAGGTGAGTAGGAATGGAGAAGTTAAATTACGTAGGAAATGGGTAAGGAATGGAGTAGGAATGGAGTGGAAATGGGGGGAGAGAGAAAGCCTTATCATGGGAGGCAAGGTGAGTAGGAATGGAGAAGTTAAATTACGTAGGAAATGGGTAAGGAATGGAGTAGGAATGGAGTGGAAATGGGGAGAGAGAGAAATTCTTATCATGGGAGGCAAGGTGAGTAGGAATGGAGAAGTTAAATACGCCGGAAATGGGTAAGAAATAGAGTTGGAATGTCTTGGGAATGGGTACAAAGCTGATTGGAATGGTAGGAATGACTTAAGAAAGAAAAATTGGAATAGGAGAAACGAATTTGATGACGATGGTGATGGTGATGGTGATGGTGGTAGTGGTGATGGTGGTGGTGATGATGGTGGTAGTGGTGATGATGGTGGTGGTGGTAGTGATGGTGGTGGTGATGGTGGTGATGATGGTGGTGATGGTGATGGTGGTAGTGATGGTGGTGGTGATGGTAGTGATGATGGTGGTGGTGGTGATGGTGATGGTGGTAGTGGTGGTGGTGATGGTGACGGTGATGGTGGTGGTGGTGATGGTGATGGTGGTAGTGGTGGTGGTGATGGTGATGGTGATGGTGGTAGTGATGGTGGTGGTGATGGTGGTGGTGATGGTGGTGGTGATGGTGATGGTGATGGTGGTGGTGATGATGGTGATGGTGGTGATGGTGGTGGAGGTAATATCCCATTCACCATTTTTTCTCTCTTCCTCCTTTTCTTCCTTCTCTTTTTTTTTCTTCTTTTATTTTCTTCTTTTTTTATCGCCAATCAATTCTTGAGAAAACATTTTCCTCTCGTTTAGTTGGTAACCTCCACACGACTCCTCCCCTCACATGCATATTTTACTCCTCCTCCTCTTCCTCCTCCTTCTCCTCCTCCTCCTTCTCCTCCTCCTCTTCCTCCTCCTCCTCCATCGCTACCATGAACATTATAACAGCATCGATATCACCTTCTCCTCTTCCTCCTCCTCCTCCTCCTCCTCCTCCTCCTCCTCCTCCTCCTCATCTTTCACTACCTCTACCACCATTTTCTTCCAATAGGTTACAGAATTTCTAAGCTAAACGCACACAGCTCATCGATACACACACACACACACACACACACACACACACACACACACACACACGCACACACACACACACACACGCACACGCACACACACACACACAGCTTAATCATCAAAGGTTTTTCCTAAAGAGCATTTCACATTCTCCTTTTTTTTCTCTCTTCTTTTTTTTTCTCTCTTCTTTTTTTTTCTCTCGTCTCCTTTTCATATTTTCTCTTGATGTTCAAACGTGGGTGTTCTTTTCTCTCCTCGCTTCTCTTCTCTTCTCTTCTCTTCTTCCTCCTTTTTCTTCTTCTTCTTTGTTGTTCTTCCTTGTTCTTCCTCTTCCTTATCTTCCTCTTCTCTACTTCTTTGTTTCTCATTTTCCTTTACTTCTATTTTCTCTCTTTCTCATTTTCTTTCTTTTCTTCTTTTAATATTTCTTGTTCTTGTTCTTCTTCTTCCTCTTCTTCGCTTCTTTCTTTTCCTACTTCCTTCTTTAGTCTCCTCACTCCTTTGTTTTCTCCTTTTCCTCGTCTTCTTTTCCTCTTTTTTTATTCAATATTCTTCGTTTTTTTCATCTTTTGCTTTTTTGAGTTTATCAGGAAATTCCTTTAAAGTTTCTCCTTCATCTTTTTGTCGTTTTTTTCTCATCTCCTATTTTCCTGGGTTTTTTTTCTTTTGCTTCTCTTCAAATTTTCTTTCGTATTTTGGTTTCGGTTTTAAATTTTCGCTATTTTTTTCGTTTTTTTTTATTTATTTCTATCTCCGTTTTCTTTCTATTTCCTTCTTCTTCTTGTTCTTCTTCTTGTTCTTTGATTGTTTAGTGTGTCAGGTGTTCTCTCTCTCTCTCTCTCTCTCTCTCTCTCTCTCTCTCTCTCTCTCTCTCTCTCTCTCTCTCTCTCTCTCTCTCTCTCTCTCTCTCTCTCTCTCTCTCTCTCTCTCTCTCTCTCTCTCTCTCTCTCTCTCTCTCTCTCTCTCTCTCTCTCTCTCTCTCTCTCTCTCACACACACACACACACCCATCTTCACATCTATCTCTAAAACAATTCAGCATCTATATCACAATCTTTTTCTCTCCCTCCCTCTCCCTCTCTCCCTCTCTCTCTCTCACCCTCCCTCTCTCCACCTTCGTATCTCCTCTATCTCTGTCTCTCGCCCTCTGTGCCTCGTGATAAGGGAGAGCCAGGGATGTGATGGAGGGTGAGAAATAGGAGTCATGTGTTAGAGTTCAGGGGTAGACTTGCCATCTCCTTCTTAATTAATTGGGTCTTGACAGGTAAACAAGGTGATTAGTATTAGGTGGAACAACAGCAACAACAACTACAGTAATGATAGTAATGATAATAGTAGTAGTAGGAATGATAACAATAGTGATTTCAACAATAATAGTACTAGCAAACATAATGAAAATACTAATAATACAGACTACTACTACTACTACTACTACTACTACTACAACTACTACTACTACTACTACTACTACTACTACTACTACTACCACACTTAGTTAATTAAAAATAGGTTCAAGATTAGATAAGAAAAGATAAAGAAAACAAAAACATAAATATCTCTAACTTCTCTTCCTCCTCCTCCTCCTCCTCCTCCTCCTCCTCCTCCTCCTTCTTGGGTTCTTGATGATGACGATGACACATTATGGAAGATGACAAAGGAAATGGGGGAAGATGAGGGAAGAGGAGGAGGAGGAGGAGGAGGAGGAGAGGAGCATTTGTGAGGTTAAATTATGGGGCGAATGGGAGGGAGAGAAGAGGGGAAGGAGGTAGAAGAGGAAGGAAGGAAGGAAGGAAGAGGAATAGGATGAGAAGGGAAGGAGGGAAGGATGGACGGAGATAGAGGAAGGGAATTATATGAAATGAGGGATGGGAAGGAAAGAGAAGGGAAGGGAAGGGAAGGGCAATGCAAGGAAAAGAAAGAGAAAGTAAGGAAGAAGAAAGGAGGGGAAAAGAGTAGAGAGTTTATGGAAAGGGAAAGAGAGAAGGGAAGAAAGGAAGGAAGGCAGGGAGAAAGAAAGAAGTGCAGTTAGAAATTATGGAAAACATTTACAGTGAAAATGGGGAATGGGAAGGAATAGGAAAAAAGAGAATAAATGATTGGATTACAAGATAGAAAGGAAGATAAGAGATAAGGAAAGTATTGCAAAAGGAGAAGAGACGAGTAAAAAATGAGTAAGGGAGAAATGCGTTAGGAATAAAATGAAGGGAAAGAAGGAAGGAAGGAAGGAATAGAGGGAAGAAAAGAAGGAAGAAATGAGAGATAGAAATAAAATGGAAGAGAAGGAAGGAATGGAGGGAAGAAAAGAAGGGGAAAGTAAAAAAATCAGAACAAGAAAAGGAAACAAGGAACGAAAGGAAGAAGGGAAGGAGGAAAAAAAGAAAGGAGGAGAGTAGAAAATAAAAACAAAAGAGGAAAAAAAGGAAAATATGAAGAAATGGAGGGAAAATAGAAAGGGGAAAAGTATAAAATAAGAACAGGAAAGGGAGAAAAAGAAACGAAGAAAGGGAGAAAGGAAAGGAAAAAAAAATAGGGGGAGTAGAAAAAATTAAAAAGTAAGGAAAAAAGGAAGAAATAGAGGGGAAAAAAAGAAGGGGAAAGGAGGAAATAAAACGCAGAAAGGGAAAGAAGAAACGGGAGGAAAAAAAGAAAAGGGGAAGCAAAAAACAAATAAAACAAAGGAAAAAAAAGGGAGAAAGAAGAAGAGGGAAGAGGAAAATAATAGGACCAATAACCCCCTTTTCCTCCCCTCTCCCCAACCCCCCTCCCCCCTTCCCCCCTCCCCCGCCGCCAGTCGTACGCAGCAACATGCAAAAATAATAATAATAATAATAATAATAATAATAATAATAATAATAATAATAAGTTGCCTGTCTATCCGTCCGCTTGCCTGTCTGTCCGTCTGTCCGTCTGTCTGTCCGTCTGTTGCCTGCTCTCTGCTTTACCGTAAGAGTCAATACCTGTTTATGACCTGTATTGTTTTTGTTGTTGTATTGTGCATGTATTGTGTTGTGGTGTGTATGTGTGTGTGTGGGGGGGGGAGGGGGGGAATGTGTGTATGTGTGTTGGTGTGTATTCTCTCTATGTATACTGATTCATATGTATAATTTCGATGACATTTGTGTGTGTTTTTTTTTTAATTATTGTTATTGTTATTATTATTATGGTATACGGTCTGTTCTCTGTTCTTCGATGTAGGAAATAATGTGTATATTCGTGTTAAGAGGAATACAACTCATTCATATGATTCGTGCGATGAAGAAGAGGAAAGAAGGAGGAGGAGAAGAAGGAGGAGGAGGAGGAGGAAAGAGTGATTGAGTGAGTGAGTGCAAATGTGAATAAGTAGGAGAGGCAATGAAGGAGGAGGAGGAGGAAGAAGAAGAAGAAGAGGCAGTGAAAGTGTGTGTATAGGTGTGTTTGTGAGAATGAACTACAAACAAACAAGCAAACACAAATAGTTAAACAGATAGACAAACATAAATAGATAGACAGATAGATAGTTTGACCAGACCATCTTCAAAACAAAATACACAAATCTTAAACCAATCAACGAGTCTAACACACAAACACACACACACACACCTCACCACCACCACAACCCTCTCCCTCTCTCTCCCTCTGGATTAAGGAAGGAAGGAAGGAGGGAGGAGAGAGAGAGAAGGAAGGAAGGAAGGCACACACACACACACACACACACACACACACACACACACACACACACACACACACACACACACACACACACACACACACACACACACACACACACACACACACACACACACACACACACACACACACACACACAGCTTGGTCGCTCGCTCAGTCTACTGGTCTCCTGGTCGGTTGGTCGAGTTGAGGAAAGAGAGAAGGAAGGAAGGAAGCCACACACACATAGCTTGGTCGCTCCCTTGGTCTACTGGTATCCTGGTCGGTTGGTCGGACGTGAAACATTCTGATACACGCCTTGTTTTCCTCCTCTCTCTCTCTCTCTCTCCCCTCCTCTCCCTCTTCCATTATTGCTCGGAAAACAATTTATGATTATCGCTATCTCGCTCGCCTCTACCTTACCGATGCCTTCAACACTACGCTTGCAAATTCCTCCAGCGCCCAACAGGAGGAGGAGGGGGAGGAGGAGGAGGAGGAGGAGGAGGATTGAGGACCACTAAGGGCTGCGGTTAGGGTGTCTAAATCCCCTTTCTGAATCCCATGGTAATCTGACCTTTATAGCAACTGTCTGTGACCCCCTTAGAATGACCTCTTAAAATGACCCCGTTAAGGCTACGAGGTTAATATTTACGGGTTCAGAGGAGGAGGAAGAGGAGGAAGAGGAGGAGGAGGAAGAGGAGGAGGTCTGCTTTTGTTTCCATGTCTGTGTTTCTTCCCCTCTTCCTCCTCCTCCTCCTCCTCCTCTCTCTCTCTCTCTCTCTCTCTCTCTCCCTTCATTTATCTCCCTCTTCTTGTCTCTCCTTTTATTCCTCTTTCTCTTTCTCTCCATTTATCTCTTTGTCTTTTTTTTCTCCTCTCTTTTTCTCATTTCCTCCTCCCTCTCCCACCATTTATCTCCCTCTTTTTGTTTCCATCTTTCTCTCCCTTCCCTTTTCTTCTTTCCTTTTTCCTTCCCTCTCTCCCCTTCTCCCTTGCTTTCCCTCCCTCAATCTCCCCAGCGTCTCCTTTCCTCCCCTCTCCCTAACCCTCCTTTCTCTCCCTCGATTATCCCCAGCCTCTCCCTGATTTCCTTACCCTCCCTTACCGTCCCTCTCCCTTTCCCAGACTCTCCCTCCTCCTCCCTTCCTCTCCCAGCATCTCTATCCTTTCTTTACCTGTTCCAGCATCCTTAACTCCCTTGCAGCCTCTCTCTCCCTCCCTCTCACTCTCCCTTTATCTCCCTTACCTATTCCGGCATTCTCTAACCTTCCATTCATCTCCCTTCGTTTCTTAGCCGTCTCCCTACCTCTCCCTGCCTCGCTCTCCCTTTCCCAGCCTCTCTTCTCTCCCTTCATCTCCCTTTACTTCCCAGCATCCTTCATCTCCCTACGTCTTCCAGCATCTTCTAACCCTCTCTTTTTATCTCCCTTCCTCTCTCAGCCTTTAGTTCTCTCCCAATTCTTCTCTCCCTTTCCCAGGTTATCTCCCCCTCTCCCTTCATCTCCCTTCCGCATCTTCTAACCCTCTCTCTTTATCTCCCTTCCTCTCTCAGCCTCTAGTTCCCTCCCAGTTCTTCTCTCCCTTTCCCAGGTTCTCTCT
>NC_066567.1:6837484-6842484 GCF_024679095.1 Eriocheir sinensis | reverse complement strand
CATTATTTCCTAAGGTGATGAACAAGAGTAATTAGGAGGAGGAAGAGGAGGAGGAGGAGGAGGAGGAGATGAGAGATGCTGGCTACGAATTCTGTTTTCTTTTTCTTCTTTTTTTTTCTTTTACCTGTGAAGAATAATTTTAACCTTCGACAGAGAGACCGTAGAGTTATGGCTGCAATCTGGATCATTATTGGCCAGGTGAGGGCAGACAGGTAGGGAGCTAGGGAGGTAAATAGGTAAAGGAGAGGGAGGGAGGGAGGGTAAGAGGGAAGGATGGGGAGGGAAAGATGGGCCCGTAGGTAAGAAATTGGGTGAGAAGTAGAAGTGAAGGAATGGAGAGGAAAGGGAAGGTAGAGAGTTAGGTAGATAGGAGGAGGTAGAAAGGTAGGTAGAGGGGAGTGAGGAAGGGAAAAAGGGAAGGATGGGTTTGTCAGGTAAGAAATTGGGTGAGGAAAGTGAAGTTGAAGGAAAGGAAAGGAAAGGTAGATAGTGGGAGAGAGAGGAGGTGAGAGAGGAGGTAGGCAGGTAGAGGTGAGGGGGGAGGAGGGAGGAAAATTGGGGTGAAGAGAAAGGAAAGGAAAGGTAAGGTAAGGTAAGGTAGATAAGTCGGTAGATAGGTAGGTACGAGGAGGTAGAAAGGCAGGCAGAGGAAAGTGAGGGAGAGAGGAAGGGAAGGATGGGTCTGTAGGTAGAAAATTGGGTGAAGGGAAGTAGAAGTGAAGGAAAGGAAAGGTAAGGTAGATAAGTCGGTAGAGAGGTGGGTACGGGGAGGTAGAAAGGTAGATAGAGCGGATCGAGTGAGGGAGGGAAGAAGGGAAGGATGAGCCAGTAGGTAGAAAATTGAGTGAGGGAAGTGGAGGTGAAGGAAAGGAAAGGTAGGATGGTAGACAGGTAGATAGGTAGGTAGATGAAAATGAAAACGGGATAGATGGAGGAAGAGGAGGTGGAGGGAAAGAAAGAGGGAAGGAGAAACAAGAGTGAGAGGGAAGAAAAGGAGAGGATGGAGAGGAGAGATGACTGAAAAAGGGAAAAAAAGAAGAGAGAATGGGGAGATAGAGAAGGAAAAGAAGGAGAAGAATTAGACTTAGAGGAGAAAGAAACTAGACAGAAAGAGAAAAGGGAAACACACACACACACACACACACACACACACACACACGGCCCCTCACACACAACCTCACAAACACACTTACACAAACAAACACAACCCCTCTCCCACATACACAAACAACCCCATCCCCATCCCCCCCCACACACACACACAAACACACACATAACCCTCCCACACACGCACAAACCCACACACACAGCCTCACAAACACACTTACCCAAACAGACACAACCCCTCTCCCAGTCACACAAACAGCCCCCCCTTCCCACACACAAACACATACACCCTCCCCCAACACACAGCCTCCTTCCAACCCCCTCCACCCCCCAACCCCCCCCACACAGGGTCCAACGCTTGCCACTATTACTTCCAAAATATTATATCTCATTTGTCAAGGCTACAGGCGCCTTGAGAAAAAATACCTGCCGTCCACCTGCGCATACACATTACCTGGGCGCGCGGGCGTAAGGCACCTCACCTGGGGGACGGATTCTGAGCCTTAAGACGGGGGAACGTAAGGGTCAGAATTGGATGTGTGGGGTTTGTGAGCGGGAGGTTAGGGGGGGGGCAGGGAGGGGGTGAGGGGGGGGTTAGCACCATGAGGTCTGTCCTGGGACGTGGCAATCAACAGTGAACGCAAACTCATCGAATAAGAGTGTGTGTGTGTGTGTGTGTGTGTGTGTGTGTGTGTGTGTGTGTGTGTGGAGGTGGAAGAGGAAGAGTCTATGAAAACAAAACAAATAACAGTAAATGCAAACTCAAATTGTGTGCGTGCGTGTGTGCGTGTGTGTGTGCGTGGGGAGGGAAGATGAAGAGAAGGAGGAGGTGTGATGAAGGAGGAGGAGGAGGAGGAGGAGGAGGAGGGCCATGAGACATACACTTAAATAAAACTTGCTGTGTGTGTGAGTGTGTCTGTCTGGAAGGAGAAGGAAGAGAAAGAGGAAGAAGAGGAAGAGGAGGAGGAGGAGGAGGAGGAGGAGGCATGAGCTGTAGCGAAGGAAGAGGAAAAGAACGAGGAGGAAGATTGGAGGAGGAAAACCATGAAACACAAAATAAAATAAAATAAAGTAAAAATTTGTCTGTCAGAGAGAAATAAAAAAAGAGGAGGTATGACATAGATTTAAGGAGGAGAAGATCTGAAGGAAGGAAGTGAAGAAAAGAGAACAAGAATAAGAAGACAGGAGGAAAGATAGGAAGACAGAGAGAGAAGGAAGAAAAGGTAGAATAAGATAAAGAAGAAAGAGGAGGAGAAAGAAGAAAAAGGGAGCCCATGAAAAAAAATGAAAAATATAAAAATAATTGCTTTGTGTATATTTGTGTGTGTCTGAAAGAAGATAGGAAGATAGGGAGAGAAGGAAGAAAAAGGAGAATAAGATAAAGAAGAAAGAGAAGGAGGAAGAAGAAGAAGAAGAAGAAGAAGAAGAAGAAGGGAGCCCATGAAAAAAAAATATATAAAAATAATTCCCGTGTGTAAATGTGTGTGTGTCTGAAAGAAGAAGATAGAAAGATAGGGAGAGAAGGAAGAAAAGGGAGAATGAACTTGCGTGTGTCTGAAAGAAGAAGAAAAGGGAGATATAAGAATGAATTTGGGTGTGTCTGAAAGAAGAAGAAAATGGAGATATGAGAATGAATTTGGGTGTGTCTGAAAGAAGAAGAAAATGGAGATATGAGAATGAATTTGGGTGTGTCTGAAAGAAGAAGAAAATGGAGATATGAGAATGAATTTGCGTGTGTCTGAAAGAAGAAGAAAATGGAGATATGAGAATGAATTTGGGTGTGTCTGAAAGAAGAAGAAAATGGAGATATGAGAATGAATTTGCGTGTGTCTGAAAGAAGAAGAAAATGGAGATATGAGAATGAATTTGCGTGTGTCTGAAAGAAGAAGAAAATGGAGATATTAGAATTAATTTGCGTGTGTCTGAAAGAAGAAGAAAAGGGAGATTTTAGAATGAATTTGAGTGTGTCTGAAAGAAGAAGAAAATGGATATATTAGAATGAATTTGGGTGTGTCTGAAAGAAGAAGAAAAGGGAGATATTAGAATGAATTTGGGTGTGTCTGAAAGAAGAAGAAAATGGAGATATGAGAATGAATTTGGGTGTGTCTGAAAGAAGAAGAAAATGGAGATATTAGAATGAATTTGGGTGTGTCTGAAAGAAGAAGAAAATGGAGATATAAGAATGAATTTGGGTGTGTCTGAAAGAAGAAGAAAATGGAGATATAAGAATGAATTTGGGTGTGTCTGAAAGAAGAAGAAAATGGAGATATAAGAATGAATTTGGGTGTGTCTGAAAGAAGAAGAAAATGGAGATATAAGAATGAATTTGGGTGTGTCTGAAAGAAGAAGAAAATGGAGATATAAGAATGAATTTGGGTGTGTCTGAAAGAAGAAGAAAATGGAGATATGAGAATGAATTTGAGTGTGTCTGAAAGAAGAAGAAAATGGATATATTAGAATGAATTTGCGTGTGTCTGAAAGAAGAAGAAAATGGAGATATGAGAATGAATTTGCGTGTGTCTGAAAGAAGAAGAAAATGGAGATATGAGAATGAATTTGCGTGTGTCTGAAAGAAGAAGAAAATGGAGATATGAGAATGAATTTGCGTGTGTCTGAAAGAAGAAGAAAATGGAGATATAAGAATGAATTTGCGTGTGTCTGAAAGAAGAAGAAAAGGGAGATATTAGAATGAATTTGCGTGTGTCTGAAAGAAGAAGAAAAGGGAGATATATAAGAAGAGCAAAAATGAATAAGGAAGAAGAGTAACAATGTCCCCAACACAAGAATCACCACACAGCAACACAAACCCTTCCCATAACAAAACTTCACGATACCGCAACACTCCCGTCCACTCCCTCGCAACACCCGCATACAACTATTACCCTTACACAGCGGCTCACTAAGGGCCATTCTCGTGTGTAGGACCCCCCGCACCCATCTGGACTCCCCCCCAATTGTAGTCCTTCTGCTTAGAGACTCTTGGACCCCTGGGGAATGGCGCCCCCCTGTGGGAAAGCCGGGAAACACAGTGGGGGGCGGGGGAGAGAGAAAGAGAAGAAAGGAGGGAGAGAAAAGGATAAAAAGATAAGTAAGGAAAGAAGAGATGGAGGAAAGATAAGAAGATAGGGAAAGAAGAAAGAGTTGAAGGAAGAAAAAGAGAACAAGAATAAGTAGATAGGAAGGAAAGGAAAATGTGGAGGGAAGATAGGATGATAGGGAGAGGAGGAAGAGATAAAGAAAGGAAGGAAGGAAATTATACATGAACTCTTTCAAAGGAGGGTATCAGGACACCGCTCCTCCCGAATTTGACCTTGCTTTTGGCCACCTCTTCTGGTTCTTTTATGGGAGCAGCGATTAGCGGGCTTTTTTTTATTATTGTTTTTTTTTCTGTGCCCTTGAGCTGCCTCCTTTGTTGTAAAAAAAAATACAAAAGAAAGATTGCAATGAAGAAAGTACGGAAAAGAAGGGGAGAGAGAGAGAGGAAGAGAAAGGGAGGGAAAGAAGTGGAGAGAAGAAAAAAGAGAAAGAGAGTTTTCGAGAGGAGATAAAGAGATGAGAGTGAGAGAGAATGGGAAATAGAGGCTAAAAAAGAAGTGGAGAGGAAGGAAAGTAAAAGAGAGAGGGAAAACAAGAGAGAGAGGAGAGACAGACAGACAAAGAGATACCAACTCTTAGCAGAACAATAGAGAGAGAAAAGGAGAAAAAAATAAAGAAAAATATAACAGCCACCACCACCACAACCAACAACAACAACAACAACAACAACAACATCATCACCAACACCTTGATTACCCAACCCAGGTGTTAGAGGGCAAAGGTGCGCTCATACCAACCACTCCTCTTCCTCTTCCTCTTGCGTCCGGTGGTCATGTCGGCAGGTGAGGGAGACAGAT
>NC_066567.1:6822484-6832484 GCF_024679095.1 Eriocheir sinensis | reverse complement strand
TACAGAGGCGACTTAAACAGCATTTCTGAAGTCAGCAAAGATGAAATAACGAACTCAGCGAATCAGCGGTTAAGAAAAGACTGAAATATACGTGTTTTTTCGCTATTTAAGTTGAAGAGAGAGAGAGAGAGAGAGAGAGAGAGAGAGAGAGAGAGAGAGAGAGAGAGAGAGAGAGAGAGAGAGAGAGAGAGAGAGAGAGAGAGAGAGAATAATGTCCAAAAATTTACGTGGTGATCAGAAAATATTTGTAGGGGAGAGAAAGAAGGGGAGAAGGAAGGGAGGAAGAAGGGGAAAGGAGGGGAGAATTGATGGGGAGAGAGAGAGAGAGAGAGAGGGAGACAGAGAGGGGAAGAAAGTAGGGAAGCGTAAGGGGGCTAATGGAGAGAGAGAGAGAGAGAGAGAGAGAGAGAGAGAGAGAGAGAGAGAGAGAGAGAGAGAGAGAGAGAGAGAGAGAGAGAGAGAGAGAGAGAGAGAGAGAGAAAATAGTGTCATGAGGGTAGCAAATGGTGAAGTATGTCCTAATGGTGTTATGATAGAAGTATTGGCGGTGGTGGAGGTGGTGGTGGTGGTGGTGGTGGTGGTGGTGGTGGTGGTGGTGGAGGTGGTGGTGGTGGTGGTGGTGGTGGTGTAGTCATGAATAATGTGGTGTTGATGTAGAGTGTCAGATTGTTAGACGTGTGACGAATGATGGTGGTGATGGTGGTGGTGATGATGGTGGAGGTGAAGGAAGAGGAGGAGGAGGAGGAGGAAGAAGAAGAAGAAGAAGAAGAAGTGGTCAGTATTTTTGGACAATGGAGATGAATGGAAGAGAAAATAGAAGAGAGAGAGAGAGAGAGAGAGAGAGAGAGAGAGAGAGAGAGAGAGAGAGAGAGAGAGAGAGAGAGAGAGAGAGAGAGAGAGAGAGAGAGAGAGAGAGAGAGAGAGAGAACAGGTATTCCCAATTAAGAAGAGAGAGAAAAAAAAACAGAGAGAGAGAGAGAGAGAGAGAGAGAGAGAGAGAGAGAGAGAGAGAGAGAGAGAGAGAGAGAGAGAGAGAGAGAGAGAGAGAGAGAGAGAGAGAGCAAACCTATTTCTTATTCCACATGCGGTCTTTCCTCTCTCTCCCCTCACTCCTTTTCCTCTCTTTCCTCCCTTTCTCTCCAGTCACAAGGAGGAAAAACGGACTGCCGGACCCTTTGCCTTCATGACTTGAGGAAAAAAAGGAAAATAAAAGAAATCCTGAAGAGCTGAGAGGAAAATAACACCTTGACAATATTTTCCTTGACGCACGAATGGGAGAGGAAGGAAAAGAAAGGAAAACTGACAGGATATAATAAGGAAGAAGGAAGAAAGGAAAGATGAGGGAAATATATAAGATGAAGTTAAATAGAAGAAGGAAAAATGAGAGGAAATAAACAGGAAGGAAAGGAAAATGCTGGAAAACAGGAAAATAACAAAAAAAAGGAAAGAAAAGGAAGGAAAATAACTGGAAATAAAGGACAAGATAGGAAATATATAGGAAAATAACAGGAAAAAAATGACAGGAAAGAAAACAGGAAGAAAATAACAGAAAAGAAAGGTGAAAAGGAGGAAAAACTAACAGAAAATAAAAAAGAATAAAAGAAAACAGGAAAATAACAGAAAAGAAAATGGAAAGGAAAACAAAAAATAACAAAGAAGAAAGGAAGGGAAACTAAAAAGGAAAATAACAGAAAAGAAAAAGAGGAAAGGAAAACAATAAAAAAACAAGAGGAAAATAACAAAAGAAAAATAAAGGGAAAACAAAAAATAACAAAAAAGAAGAAAGAAAAACCAAGGAAAATAACAGGGAAGCAGGAACAAGAACAGGAAAACAAGGACAGCGTACAGGAAAAAACAGCATCACCTTCTTTACCTTGAGGACTTAGAAAATAAAGGAAATAAAAAGAAAAAAGGGAAAAAAAGACATGAATAAAAGAACTTCAAGGACTCGCTAAGGACACATTTAAGGACACATCTAAGGACACTGGCCAAGGATCAAGGACGCCTCAACCCCCCCCCCCTTTACCCCCCCTTTTTTTATCCCATTTTTCCTCCTCTTTCTATCTCCCTTTTTCTGTCCCTGTTTGTCCTCACTTTTTATCTCCCTTTTTCGTTTCTCCCTTTTTTATCTCCTTTTTTTTAACCCCCTTTCTGTATCTCCCTTTTTCTATGTCCCTTTTTGTCCTCCCTTTTTATCTCCCTTTTTCGTTTCTCCCTTTCTTATCTCCTTTTTTTAACCCCCTTTCTGTATCTCCCTTTTTTGTATCCCCCTTTTTCTATGTCCCTTTTTGTCCTCCCTTTTTATCTCCCTTTTCGTTCCTCCCTTTCTTATCTCCTTTTTTTGAACCCCCATTTCTGTATCTCTCTTTTTAATCTCCCATTTTTGTATCGCCCTTTTTTTATCTCCCTTCTTATCTCCCTTTTCGTAGCTCCCTTTTCCTCCAACCCCCTTTTTCTACACCTTAAGAAGACACTAATTACCTTTTCTCTCACCTGCTTTACCTGTTCTCAAGATGCCAAAGATGTAATACAGAAAGACTCAGACACAAGAAGCAGAGAAATACAGGTAAAGAATAAGATTAATCCTTCCTTCACCTGCGGCGCTAATGAGGACAGGTAAAGCGGCTCCTCTACGTGCTACAGGTGGACTAATTAGTGTGGCCGGGACAGGTGTGCATGGAGACAGGTGTAGGGTGGGTGGGGGTGAAGGGGAGGGGTTCTTGCAATGCCCACTCCGCCGCTGCTTCAAGATGCCCCCTCTCAGTCATCCCCTTCTTCCTCCCCTCCAGTCTGCCTATCCCTCTTCCCTTCCTTCCTTTCCCTCTCTCCTTTTCCTCCTCCCTTCCCTCACCCCTTCCTTTCCTTCCTCTCCTTCCTCTTCCCTTCCCTTCCTTCCTCTCCCCCCTTCTTTCCTCCCCCTCCCTTTCCCTCACCCCTTCCTTTTCCCTCCCTTCTCAGTCTTTCCTCTTTCCCCTACCCTCTCTTCCCCTCTCCCTTCCTTTCTCCTCTCCCTTCCCTTTTCCTCTCTTCCCCTCACCCCTCTTTCCCCTCCTCTCCCTTTCCCTCACCCCTTCCTTTTCCCTCCCTTCTCAGTCTTCCCTTCAGTCTTCCTTCTCACCTCTTCCCTTTCCTTTCTCCTCTCCTTCCCTTTCCTCTCTTCTCACCCTTCTTTCCCTCCTTCCTCCTTCCTTCTCCTCCTCTTCCTCCTCCTTCCCTCCTCCCCCGCGTCCCCTCGGTGGAGGAGGCCAAGAAGGGAGTGTCCTGCCTCGCCTCGGATCGAATCTTTTGAAAATATTGGCGTCTGGCGGTGATATGCATGCGGCGGAGGAGGGAGGGAAGGAAGGGAGGAAAGAAGGAAGGGAAGGATATGGAGAGAAGTTCACCCTCTCTCCTCCCTTCCCTTCTCTCACCCCATCCTTCCTCCGCCTCCTCCCCTCACACACGCAGTAAGAGCAGCACCTGACGAGCACTCACAGGCCTCGGCAGGGTCAGGCATCGTAGGGCGTCAGTGTCTCTCTCCTGGCAGCCTGTGGGAGGAGGGGGGTCTGAGGGTGGTGGGCGTGCGTGGGCGTGGGCGCGGCCGTGGCGGCGGCGTGCATCACATGACCGCCGGTGTAAACCCTTTCTCAAGTGGCTTCCGGGCACAGCTGCATTTTATTAAAGCCATTAGCGGCCGGCCACACTCGTTTCTATGATAATGTTAGTGGCCGCCGCGCCCCGCGAGGCCCCGCGCCGCACCGCCAGCAGGCCACCCCTCGCCCGCCCTGCGTCCCTGCGTCCCTGCGTCCCTCGCCCTCCGCCCCTCACCATCCGTCCCTACGCCGCTTTGTCCAGGGATGTGATGACGTCGCGACGACCCGTGTGTGTGTGGTGTGTGTGTGTGTGTGTGTGTTTGTGTGTCCGCCGCGCCGGGAGTGACGAGGCAGCCTGACGACCCGCCACGCCAGCTGGCTGCTCCCTGCCCCCCGCCGCCCGCGCCCCGCCGCCCAGCTGTCGTCGCCGCCGCCGCGGGAATCATCATTTCATTCGGTGATTTCATGAATCTCACCGCCGGACACTGGACGCAAGACACAGGACACAGGACGCGGGACACTGGACGCGGCTCTCCGGGGGCGGCGCCGCAGGACAGCCACAAGCACCACCGCCACCGCCCCGGCACCATCTCGCGCGCCCCGGGGGGCACCACGTAACTGGCCACGCGCCCCGCCGCCACCTGGAGGAGGAGGTGATTTAGCACAAAGAGGGACGAGGCGGCGCAGGTGTGTCCTTCCCAGGTGTGGCGGGGCGGGACGGGTGGGGGGGGAGGGAAGGGCGGGGGCTGGAGGGGGGGCGATGATGACATTTTGCCTCATTGGTGCCGCGTCCGCCGCCGCCACGGACGGAATGCCGGACGCTACTCATTGGGGCGCTGCGGGGGGGGGGAGGGGGGCTGAGGTGGGGGGAGGCGGAGGCAGGAGAGAAACGAAGAGAAAAAAAAATAAGAGGAAGAGAAAATACACCTGATGACAAATTCTCGCGAGACCACACACACACACACACACACACACACACACACACACACACACACACACACACACACAACGTAACCTCGCGTCTCGCTGTATGTTGAAAGGTTGGAGGGCGGTGGTAGGCGGGGGGGGGAGGGTTGAGAATCGAAGCTGGGTCGGGACTTGGGCGGGAGGTGAAAGATAGGAGGAAAGGAAGGAGGAGGAGGAAGACAAGGAAAAGGAGGAAGCAAATCAAGAGAAGATGGAGAAGGAAGAAGAAAGGGACTGAAAGGGACTGCAAGATTGGGTGGTGTGAATTTTGTGGTGAAAGAACTATAGGCCTAGGAAAGGGGTGGGGGTAGGAGGGAGACACAAATAACTTCAGTACAGGGCTTAGTGAGTGTTCTGAGGGCAAGAGGGACTATGCGACTAGGGAAGGGGTCTAGGACGGGGCTAAGGCAGGGCTGGGGAAGGGTTAGGGGGAGAGAGAACCTAAAGGGCTACAATTCGGGGCTGAGTGAGTGTTCTGGAGGTAAGGGGGACTATAGGACTATGAAAGGGGGGTTAGGGGGGGCTGGGGACGGAGTTAGAGGGGGAGAGAGACTAAGGGGAAGAATTCTGGAGGTAAGGGGGCTGTTGGTACTGGGAATGGGGGGTAGGGAAGGGCTAGATAAGTGGGTGCTGGAAATGATGGGGTAGTGAAGGGCTGGGAATGGAGTTAGAAGGGGAGAAAGAGAGGTGAGGGGTAGGGAAGGGCTGGAAATGGTGGGTAGGGAAGGGCTGGAAATTGGGGGTAGGGAAGGGCTGGAAATTGGGTTAGGGAAGGGCTGGAAATTGGGGGTAGGGAAGGGCTGGAAATTGGGGGTAGGGAAGGGCTGGAAATTGGGGTTAGGGAAGGGCTGGAAATTGGGGGTACGGAAGGGTTGGAAATGGGGGGTAAGGAAGGACTGGGAATGGAGTCAGAGGGGGAGAGAGATGAGGGGCTGCAATACGGGGGTGAGTGAGTGTTTAAGGGTAAGGGGGGGTGGGAAGGGGGGTAGAGGGGGGGCTGAGGAAGGGGTTGGGGACATATATTAGCTACGGCTTGACACACCTCAGACGAATTCATATAAATTAGTGGGCAGGTGACGTTGTTATGGGGGGCAGGTGAGTTATGGTGAAGGGGGAAGGGGGGAGGGGTGATGGGGGGTAAGGGGTGAAGGGACAGGTGATAGATGGATAGGTAGGGTCCCCTCACTTACTCCTTAGATTCGAGACGTTCAAACATGCCCCTTCCAATCACCCCTTCCATCACGCCTTCCCTTGCCAACCCCTATCTCTCTCTCCCTTCTCTTCCCTTCACGACGTTAAAACATGCCCCTTCCAATCACCCCTTCCATCACGCCTTCCCTTGCCAACCCCTATCTCTCTCCCCTTTCTTCCCTTCACTACAAGCTCCCCATTACTCTCTCCCCCTCCAGACGTTAAAACATGCCCCTTCCAATCACCCCTTCCATCACCCCTTCCCTTGCCAACCCCTATCTCTCTCTCCCTTCTCTTCCCTTCACGACGTTCAAACATGCCCCTTTCAGTCACCCCTTCTATCACCCCTTCCCCTGCCAACCCTCTTCTCTCTCCCCTCTCTTCCCTTCACTACAAGCTCCCCATTACTCACTCCCCCCTTCAGACGTTCAAACATGCCCCTTCCAATCACCCCTTCCATTACCCCTTCTCCTGCCAACTCCTTTCTCTTTCTCTTCCTTTTCTCCCCTTCACTACAAGCTTCCCATCACTCTTTCCCCTTCCAGACGTTCAAACATGCCCCTTCCATTCCCCTTCCATCACCCCTTCTCCTTGCCAACTCCCTTCTTTCTCTTTCCCTTCCTTTTCTTCCCTTCACTATAAGCTTCCCATCACTTTAACCCCCTTTGCACTAACCCCCCTTCATATGAACCCAATCAAACTCTTATCTCCCTTTTTCCCATCAACCCCTTCACTTCCCCCTTCCATCTCCCCTTCTTACTTCTCTTCTCTTTCTTTATCTACTTGTATTTCTATCTACCTATTTCTATCTGAGGAGGTGGACAAAAAGTGGAAGCAGGTGGAATGAAGAAATTACTGAATATCTTTTAATAGCACATCGCACAGAATTACCTGACAGACAATTAGGTGGAATGATAGAGAGTTACCTAGAGATTAATTAACACCAGGTGAGATGGAATGACTTAACACAGGTATTAAATTTAACTCAGATAAGAACGAAATAGATATAGATGTCTAAGGGGGGCGCGGGGGAGGGGAGAGGGGGGGGGGGAGAGGTGTAATGAACCAATCCCCAGAAGGTCGGTGGTCTGAGGAAAGGGGGATATGGGGGCTGGGGGTGAGGGGGGCGGGTTTGGGGGGCGAAGGGGGGGCGGGGTCAAGTGGGGTGCAGAACAAGGGTATTTCCGGTTTAATTTTGCACCTGGCCAAGATAGCAACATAATTACTCCCCCCCTTGAGGCCGCCATGGGGGGGGGAGGAGGAGGAGGAGGAGGAGGAGGAGGAGGAGGGGGAGGTAGAGAGCGATTGGGGGAAAGAAAGACAATAAAAGAGGGAGGGAAGAAAGAAGGAAGGGAGGAGGAGGGAAGAGAAGATAGAGGGAGGAAGGGAAGGAAGGGAGGAGGAGGGAAGAGAAGATAGAGGGAGGGAAGAGGGAGGAAGGGAAGGAAGTGGAGGAGGAGGGAAGAGAAGATAGAGGGAGGGAAGAAAGTGGAGGAAGGGAAGAAAGTGGAGAAGGTAGAGACAGAGGGAGATATTCAGATGGGAGAGAGGGAGGAAGGAAGGAAGAGAAGACGAGAGAGGAAGGGAAGAGGAAGAGAAAGGGGGAAGGTGGGAAGAGAAGAAGAGGGAGGGGAGAAGTTGGTAGGGAAAGACATAAGAGGAAATTCAGATATAAGGGAGGAAGAAAGGAAGAGAAGGAGGGAAGAAGAGAAAATGAAGAGGAACGGAGGAGGCATGGAAGGAGAGAGGAAAGATAGGAAGATAAATCAGAGACAGAGGGAGAGGAAAAGAAGTAAAACGAGATTAGACATGAGAGACAAGGAAAAAAAAGAGGGAAACAAATTAAGAAAAGAAACAGAAAAAAGAAAAAAAAGACACTAGGAAAAAGGAGAGAAGTGAAGGGACATGAAGAGGAAGAAGAGGAGAAGGAGGAGGAAGGGGGGGGGGGGGGTACGGGAGGAAAGGTAAGCGATTAAGTAAAAGAAAAACAGGTAGAGAAAAAGAAGAAAAAAAGGTATATGGATAAGAGAGAGAGAAAAAAAGGAGGAGGAGGTAAGCGAAGAAACCCCAGAAAACCAGGTAGAGATAGCGAAAGAAGAGGAGAAAGAAGAGGAGGAGGAGGAGGAGAGGGAGGAGGAACAGGCAGGTAAAGGGTAGAGGGAGGGCGCGGTGTAAGCGAGTCAGTCTGTATCGGAGGCTGCCAACTATTGACTCATTAACCCAAGAACATTACGATGATTTGACTTAATGCAGAGAAGAGATCGACAGGAAATTCGCCGCGCCGTGTGTCGTAATAGAGTTGCGGTGTCGCGTTAGTAGGTAGCGCGCCGGCCGTTCTTACCTCACCTGTCCTTAATTGGGAGTGGCCAGGTGAGTCTCGGGGGGGTTGAGAGGGAAAGGGGGAGGCGTGAGGGAGGGCAGGCGTGTGTGGTGGAGAGTAAGAGACAGAGGAGGAGGAGGAATGGAAGAGATGTGAGGTAGGAGAGGAAGGGATAGGAGAGAGGAAGAAAGGTTTGTACAAGTAAGAGAGAGATAGGAGGAAAAGAAGAAGGAAGAATAGAAGTAGAGAGGAGGAGGAGGAGGAGGAGGTGGAGGTATGGAAGAGATGTGGGGTAGGAGAGAGGAAGAAAGGTTTGTACAAGGAAGAAAGAGATAGGAGGAAAAGAAGAAGGCAGAATAGAAGTAGAGAGAAGGAGGAGGAGGAGGAGGAGGTATGGAAGAGAAAAGGGAAGGAGAGGAAGGATGGAAAGATATAGGAGGGGAAGAAGGGAGAAGATGAAGAAGGGACAACAGAAGTAGAGAGAAGAAGCAGAAGAATAAGAAGACGCAGAAACAGAGGAAGAACAAGAAAAACAAGAAAAAGACATAACAAGAACAAAAACAACAAAAAAACGAAATAAAAAAAAAATCACAAAAAAACACGAAAATCAACCAATATCAAAACGACAAACAAAGCGAAAAAAAACAGAAAAACGAGAAACTGGAAGAGGAACAAGAAGAGGAAGAAGAACAAGAACAACAAGAAGAGGAGGAGGAGGAGGAGGAGGTCAGGCTCTAAGGGGAGATATGGACAGACCAACTCAACGCCCTTCCCTTCATCACTTCTTTGAATATTCTCCGCCGCTCAATGACCAGGGAGAAAAAATTTGTTTTCGTCCACACACTCAGAGGGTGGAGAGGTCGATAAGGGGGGGGGGCGGGGGGGAGGGGGAGGAGGAGGAGGAGGTTTAGGAGAGTAGGTACTGCCTCATCCTCGTTTTAGTCCTCCTCCTCCTCCTCTTCTTCTTCCCCTTCCTCCTCCTCCTCCTCCTCCTGTCACTTTCGCTCTGTATCGTTTAGAATCGTTGGAGACAAAGTTTAGCTGTTACGGTAGCCCTCCCTTTTTTTGTTGTTGTTGTTCTTTTCTCTCTCTCTCTCTCTTCTCTTTCTTTTTTTTCCAGTAAGTTCAAGAAGACACAAGACAGAGTTGGTAAAGGTTGTGACTGTTGCTGTTTTTTCTTGTTTGTTTGTTTCTTCGTTTCTCCTCTTCTTCTGTCTCTCTTTCTCTCTTTCTCTCTGTCTTCTTCTTCCTATGAGTTACAGACAGAGAAACAGAAGGCGAAGAAGAGGTAGAAATTTTGTGGTCTTTGTGACTCTATTCTTTATCTCTATATCTATCTACCTGTCTCTCCCTCCTTCCCTCCCTCCCTCTGTGTCTCTGGTAGTCTTTGTCACTCTATTCTATATCTCTATATCTATCTGTCTCTCCCTCCCTTCCTCCCTCTGTGTCTTTGGTAGTCTTTGTCACTCTATTCTATATCTCTATATCTATCTATCTATCTCTCCCTCCATCCCTCCCTCCCTCCCTCCCTCTGTGTTTCTGGTAGTCTTTGTCACTCTATTCTATATCTCTATATCTATCTATCTATCTGTCTCTCCCTCCCTCCCTCCCTCTGTGTTTCTGGTAGTCTTTGTCACTCTATTCTATATCTCTATATCTAACTATCTGTCTCACTCTGGCCCCCACCCCTCTCCCTCCCTCCCTCCCTCCCTTTCTGTGTCTCTTTCTCCCTCGCTTTCTTAGACACAAGGGCGGGAGCAGAGCGAAGAATTCTCAACCATTCCGAAGGTTCTGCCGATATTCTGGGCCGCCGTGATTGTAAACATGCCCCCAGCGCGCCCCCTCGCCCCCCCTCGCCCCCCTCCTCAAGCCGTCGGTCGTACTAGGGGGGGCTTCGGTAAATGGATCTGGAGCCTGGCCGGACGTATGACAAATTGAAGCACTTATAAAC